>NW_023616233.1:0-21641 GCF_013339695.2 Rhipicephalus sanguineus
CGTCGCCTACGTGATGCTATGCGGCGCAAGAGACCGAAGTTGTGGTCAATAGGAAATCGGCGCGTCCCTGACGACAATCTCGTGCATATATTCGCACTTGATTCATACTTTTTTTGCGAAAAACCAGACTTCTATAGTTCAACAGGCTCCTTTCTGTCCTGATATGGCCCCTGAGTCTTCTGGCTGTTTCCCAAATTAAGAGGCCATTGAAAGCAGCGCGATATCAGACAAGAGAGGACGTTATGGCAGCAGCGACGGCTTAGTTAAACTCCATTCCGAAAGAGACTTTCTCGGAATGCTTTCAACAATGGCAGCACTGTTGGGAGAAGTGTGTGCAGTCCCAAGGAGACTACTTTGACAGTGATGAGGTTTCCAACGCTCCAGGGTATGCTAGTTTTTTATTCGGCCAAAGGTCGGATACTTTTCTAACAGACCTCGTATCTCGACGAGTCAGACAGTTGCCCCGAGTTTCCAAGTTCTGCATCCTGCATGCAGCCTAAACCGCAAAAATCACTGTCAGGGTCACTGGACGACAACTCACTCATCGTTGTTTATGTGCACCACGAGCAGATGATAGATTTGCGGCTAGTACGTCGCGAGTTTCTCTTTCCTTGTGGCGTCATACTGATATGAAACGTCACTGAAAGCCGCCCCCTCGATATCGAAACCGAAAGTGTCTTTTAAGGTAGCGGTAATGAAAATATATACGATGTATTCGCAGGCACCACAATATTCGTTTTAAGTGTCTCGACACCAGTATTTTTATGGAGAGCAACGATCTGAAAATTTTAAAATTCGTGTCAGTACTCCTTTAAAGCAGAGATGACACAAGCTGGCTATCTCTGTCACAAGGAATAACGTCAACCCGCGTGCGAGGCCTGCCGTCGGTTGCTCCTCAAGCAGAAGGAACGCCCCGCCCGTCATTTGCTGTGCGAAGGAGCAGGAAGGCATGTATGGGGAGAGGGACTGCGTAACTCGAGCAGCAACTGTGAACTTTGACTATAAGGGTGTGGTCGAGAGCGCAGGCACGCGCTCCATTTCAGCAGACATCCCCCAGCGAACGGCTCCTATACCTTCTACACGATGTGAGCGCTGTGATCTCACTGCTTGCCGCTCGGACAACTGATACGACGAAGTGACCGAAAAACGCTTCTCTCCCGGGAGCGGTCGGATTGCCATACACCAGCGTTTTGTAGAGCTAGGTGAGATCGGAGCAAAAAGAGTAAGCTGCTAGCCCTCGTTCATGTAACATTACGGCGTGTACTTATCGCATTCACTGCTTCTTAGCCCTTCCCCCCGCGCCGCGCCTCCGCCGGTCCGATGAACCCCGCGCCGTACACGCGCCGCCGCCGGAGGTAGAAACACCGGCGCGCCGCCGCCGGTGATTTTGGGTCCGGCGCACATGTCTAGTTTGAAAAGCCCGCCGAGTATGCAGGTCGACTTAGTGATAGTTTGACAGATGGGTCGATGATGATGATGATGATTAGTGGGTTTTTGTGGCGCAAGGGCCAAGGGTGGCCAAAGAGCGCCATGTCTGATGATGTGGTGTTTGCGTTGACTAGTGAGTTTCGATGGTAAGTGTAATACGGCTGTATAGAGGCCTAAAATCACGTGCTGTATGGCAGCGTAAAAAATGTGTATATAGCATAAAATTATGACACTGATCAATGATGTGATCTATGCGTGTGCAATAAATGGCCAGTGAGTATGATTTCCACAAGGGAGATATTTTCACTAACACGAATGCCTCCTTAGGGCCTTTGCGCCCAAAGGCCGGGATGTAGGTGCTTTTTGTTGGTAGTACTACCGCAGCCGCAACCTCAGTTATGAGACCGCGCTACGGGTTACCCGGGAAAATAACGTTGAAATTATTGATATCTTTGATGAATTGAAGAACCGCCTGGTATTTAAAAAGTGGTTCCCTGCCTAAAAACATAGCGGGATGAAGTGGCAACTGTTGCCGGTATATTAACGGAAAGTGCTTGTTTCTTTGAGCGTGCAGTTCCGTGCATTGCACTAGTATGTGAAGGACGGTGAGAGGCTCCCCACATCTATCACACAAAGGTGGATCGCCACCGGACAGAAGGTATGAGTGTGTACTGTGTGTGTGTCCTATTCTAAGTCTGCAGAGTGTTATTTCTGTACGACGTGTTTTAGATGTCGGCGGCCAATCACCAAGATGCGGTTTTACCGGGTGTAGTTTATTTTGTTTTTCCTTATCCCATAAGCGCTGCCAATGGGCTCTGAGCATCCGTTTAAGGAAAGGCTTCAGATCTAGCACAGGGACAGCGATGGGTGTCTCGGCGGCGTTTTCGTGGGCGGATGCAGCTAGCTGGTCCGCCAACACGTTCCCTTCGATCTCGCGGTGCCCTGGCACCCAGCATACAACAACATACTGCTTGAGTGTGTATATCCTGCATAACAATGAGTACAGTGAAGTAAGGATAGGGTTTCTATGTTTTTTTTAAAGTTTTCAAGGCTTTTACCACACTCAGGGAATCCGTATATATAACTGCCTTTTGTAATTTTGATTCCTTAATATGTTTAACGGCCGCAAGTATCGCATAAGCTTCTGCAGTAAAAATGCTTGTATTGGGATGCACAACGCCGGCATCCGAAAACGATGGTCCGACCGCTGCGTAGGACACACTAGTGTGAGACTTAGATGCATCTGTGAAGAATTCAGGGTAAGAGTACTTGTGCTGTAATTCGAGGAAGTGTATGCGGACGTGTGCAGTAGGTGCGTGCTTCGTAACTTCCACGAAAGATACGTCGCAGTCTATAAGCTGCCACTGCCATGGTGGGAGATGTACAGAGGGAGCCACCAAACGGTGTTCAAGAAGGGGCACACCGGTTTCCTCAGCTAGGCCCCTCACACGAAGTGAGTAGGGCTGTCTCATCGAGGGACGCTTGTCAAACAGCGCAGCACTGGACAAATCATTGATAGTAGAGTGTAAGGGGTGTTCGTTGTTTGCGTTAACCTTGAGAAAATACACAAAAGATGAATATGTTCTCTGCAAATGGAGTGGCCACTCGTTCGATTCCACATAGAGGCTTTCTACAGGGCTTGTCCTGAAAGCACCAGTAGATAGCCGAATACCTAGGTGATGGATAGTGTCCAGCATTTTCAAGGCGCTTGATGAGGCAGACTGGTAGATTGCGGCTCCATAGTCTAGACGTGAGCGGATGAGGCTTTTGTAGACGTTCAATAAGCATTTCTTGTCACTACCCCATGCAGTGTGTGACAACACTTTCAAAACGTTCATTGTTTTCATACACTTATTTTTTAGGTACTTTATATGTGGCACAAAGGTTAGCTTCGCGTCCAGGATTACTCCCAAGAATTTTTGTTCCATTTTTACAGGTAGGCGCTGGCCCTGCAGGTTAATGTCGGGATCAGGATGCATACCTCTTTTTCTCGAAAATACGACGCAAGTGCTCTTTTGCGCATTTAAACTAAAGCCGTTCTCGCCTGCCCACTTGGCCACCTTGTTCAGACCAAGCTGAACCTGGCGCTCACAGATAGCGAGATTACACGATTTAAATCCTATTTGTACATCATCGACGTATGTACAATAAAACATACTGTATGGGATGCACAGACGTAGGGAGTTCATTTTAACAATAAAAAGCGTGCAGCTGAGCACCCCTCCCTGAGGCACTCCAGTTTCCTGCACGAATGATCCTGATAAAACATTTCCCACTCGAACACGGAATGTACGGTTCGACAAATAGCTTTCTATTACACTTAGCATTCTGCCGCGTATGCCTAGATGTGAGAGGTCTCTTAAAATTCCAAAGCGCCACGTAGTATCGTATGCCTTCTCCATATCTAGGAATACAGATAGAAAGAATTGCTTGTGGACGAAAGCTTCGCGAATTTGTGCCTCAATACGTATGAGATGGTCAGTCGTGGATCGACCCTCTCTAAACCCGCACTGATATGGGTCAAGCAGTTTATTCGATTCTAGGAAATGTAACAGGCGCCGGTTTATCATTTTTTCAAGTACTTTGCAAATACAGCTCGTAAGTGCTATTGGCCGGTAGCTCAAAACAGAAGATGGATCCTTCCCCTGTTTCAGAATCGGGATCACAATGGCTTCTTTCCATGCAGAGGGGATTTCACCGGAAAACCACACGGCGTTGTAGAGGCAAAGCAGAGTTTTTTGTGTTTCTTGGGGTAAATTTTTATCATTTCATATATTACACGGTCGGGACCTGGAGCAGATTTGTTGCAGCAACTCACTGCCGCCTGCAGCTCTGCTAGGCAGAAAGGTTGGTTGTATCCTTCAGTGTTCGCACTTTTACGTTCTAATTTCTGCCGTTCTATTTGTGTTTTGTACGTTTTAAAGGTTTCAGAATAGTGTGACGAACTAGATACATGTTCGAAGTGTGCACCCAGGAAATTAGCCTGGTCTTCCAAGGAGTCACCGTGTGTGTTCACCAAAGGAAGAACAGATGTTTGTCGGCCCTCGATCCTACCAATTCTGTTCCATACCTTTGCCTCATCCGTGTAGGAGTTGATGCTTGAGAGAAATCTCTGCCAACTCTCTCTTCTAGACTGCCGCCGGGTTCTCCGGCCTTGGGATTTCACCTGTTTAAAATTCATTAGATTTTCTGCAGTCGGCGAATCGCGCAGCAGCCCCCAGGCTTTGTTTTGTCTCTTACGAGCCATACGGCGCTCGTCATCCCACCAAGGGACTTGGCGTTTGCCTGTCAGATTTTTTACTTCAGATATGCTTTGTGTGGCGGCGTCGATTATGAAAGCAGTAAAATACTGCACAGCAGTATCGATTTCTAGGGAAGAAATGTCTGCCCACGAGATGTTAGCAAGAGACTGGAACTTGCTCCAGTCGGCTGAATCGAGCTTCCACCGTGGGGCCTGTAGTGGAGGAGGGTTGTTTCCTTTCGGCGTTTTCAGTAGTATTGAGAAGTGGTCGCTCCCGTAAGGGTTTTTAACCACTTCCCAGTTAAAATCAAGTAGGAAGGTGGGGGAGATCATGCTAAGGTCAATGGATGAGTATGTTTTGTTCGCGAGGCTAAAAAACGTGGGCTCTTTTTTATTTAGTAGGCATGTACCAGTGGAAAGGAGGAAATTTTCAATCAGACGACCTCGACCGTCATTGCGAGAGTGGCCCCACAAGCTGCTGTGGGCATTGAAATCACCTAGAACAAGGTAGAGTTCTGGTAATTCATTGATTAGGGACTGAAATTCCTGCTTGTGTAATTGGTAATGCGGGGGTATGTAAAGCGAACAAATGGTGATGAGTTTATTTAGAAGCACAGCTCGAACGGCCACCGCTTCCAGGGGCGTTCGCAGCTGTAGTCCTTGACACGGTATAGTTTTGTCTACTATAATCGCAACGCCACCAGATGACGCAAGAGCGTCCTCGCGGTCTTTACGAAAGACGACATACTGTCGGAGAAAGTTTTTGTGGCTTGACTTTAAATGTGTTTCTTGTACGCAGAATAACCTTGGTTGGAATTCAGATAGTAGCTCTTGGATATCATCCAGATTGCGAATTAGACCTCTCGCATTCCATTGGATTATTTGTGTATCCATTTTGATTTGTAGAGTAGTGTAGTGTAGGTTGTCTGCGTGCAAGTACTTTCCAGGTCTATGTACCTTTATCAGGCGCAATCACTCGAGCCGCTTTTTCTTTTTTCAAGCGCTCAAGCGAACCGCTTCGGTCCTTCGACATCGTCGACGCTGAAGGAGATTTGCTGGTGTCCATCGCCTCGAGTGAGGCAGTGAACGCCCGCCTTTGCAGGCTCGTCGACCTTACTAGAGACCTCGCCGCATGCGGAGAGGCCCGTTGCCCCAACAGCCCAGAGGTTGAGGGGCTCTGCTTCGATGTAGGCGGAGTAGTTTTACCTGCTACCGCCAAAGGGGCAGGTGACACCGCCACTGGCTCGCTACGCGTCAGCCGAGAGGAGGTTGCCTGGGGCTGCTGCGGTGCTGCCCCTTTACGCACCGCATCAGCATACTTTGTTCCTTGAAGGAACGAGAGGCGTTTCCGCGCTTCCCCGAACGAAATGTTTTCTTTGATTTTTAGTGCGATTACGTCCTTCTCCTTTTTCCAAGATGGGCACGAGCGCGAGTACGCAGCGTGCTCGCCATCACAGTTCACGCAGTGAAGTGCATTTTCGCATGTTTCTGAGTTGTGCTCAGTGGATCCACATTTGGGACATGTGGGCTGGCCTCGACACGTCTGGGAACCGTGACCATACCTTTGGCACTGGAAGCATCGTCGGGGATTCGGAATGTATGGGCGGACACGGAGCTTTGTATAACCTGTTACAAGTGTGTCTGGAAGAACGCTGGAGCCAAAAGTAATGATTATGTGCTTTGTTGGAATATCCTTGCCATCTCGCTTGATCTTAATTCTTTGAACGTTGACTACATTCTCGTGTTTCCAACCCTCAAGAAGTTCAGCATCAGTCAGGTCAACCAAGTCATCCTCTGATACCACACCTCGGACAGTGTTCATTGTACGATGTGCAGATACAGTGATGGGCACATCACCAAAATTCTTCAGACTGGACAGTTTGGCATATTGTTCTTTGTCTCGCACTTCAATGAGAAGGTCGCCACTTGCCATTTTTGTCGCTTTGTAGCCTGGCCCAAGTGCATCTACTAAGCATTTTGAAACTAGGAGTGGGGACAGTTTTCTAACTGTCTTTTCAGGTTTGTCACTATGGATAACATTGTAGCGGGGAAAGTTGTCTTTGCTTGGTTGAAAAAGTTCGGTGTTTCCTTCGGTGCGCAGCCTTTTCAGGGAAGGATCATTAGATAATGGGGGGAAGTGTTTAGCCATAAAAAATGGATTGTGTTCGGCAGCGGTGGCAGCCACCCACCACCGAGCCCAACAAGGGGACGCTGCAAGACATGGAGAAAGGACTTGCACACGCCAGCTGTGCACCGCCGCTATAACCAGATGTGACGCATCCCAAGGTGGGGTGGAGCACACGAGGTTAACCCTTGCCGCCAGGAAAATTCGAAGTAAAATAGAAGAAAGAAGAAGACAGGAAAGATTTAAAGTAGGAGAAAAGACGAAGACGTGAGGGGAGAGGGAGACAGGAAAAGGCGACTGCCGATTTCCCCTGGGTGGGTCAGCCCAGGGGTGCCGTCTACGTGAAGCCGGGGCCAAAGGGGTGTGCTGCCTCTGCCGGGGGTCCTTAAAGGTCCAATCACCCGGCGTCGGCTCAACCCCCAGGATCCCCTTTTCCCCGGACACGGCAAAGCCACGCACGGCGAGGCGTGGGAGGGGGTCGAAACCCCCCCGTTAGCTCGGGTCCGTGGTGTCGCTACACACCAAACGCCTGCTTCCACAGACGCCCCTGCGGGGGACAGATGGGTCGAGGTTTCAAGGACGGGTGCGGAGTTTTGCTCCCTGAATACATTTCTGACCCACGAGAGATATTTACGCATTTCCGGTCGGAAATTCTTCCCCACCTAGCAGAGAAAGAAATTTGATGCCTCGAGGGTACGTCACAGCTGGCATACAAAGAAAGCAATTACGGCGCTTTGACGGAGCTATGAGCGTGATGTTCGTCGAGGTGATTGTCACCAAAGCTAAAGCAATGAGCAGTGTATGAAATTCGGTCAACAGTGATGCCCGAATTGTGCTCTCAAGGGTGTCCAAAGGGCAATATCAACTAAGAATCTTAAAGATCGTTTCTTACACCCAAATATGCCAGCATTCTTGGCAAATATTTCTGCCAAGTGTCAGCTTCATGTGCGACGATTAACGCAATTAAAAATGGCGCAAAACACGTCAACCTCCCCATGGAGTTTGCCTGTTCGCCGCGCACATTTGAACGATGTGCGGTGCAGTTTGATTTTTCATTAACAGATAGCGACTTAAAACATGTTCGATAGTATGATCGTTTAAAAGATGATGTCAATAGGTAAACACACACTTTCAAAAGGTCAGCATGCACGCATTCTGCTCCACGTCATTCGTGACAGTTCGCGGGCAAAAGTTCGTTTATGTCAGCGTTTGGACTTTTCCATACACCTGTCCTACCGGGCCATCTGCATCTTACCTGCCAGCGTTTTGTGAATTTTACAGAACAGCTGTACGTGCACCATTCGTCCGGTTCACAATGTAAACAAGAGATAATCATCATCATGCTGGCGCAGCCACGTCAAGACAACTTAAGCATAGCTGTGCCTAGTTAAGCCAAGTTAATCATAGTCAAGCCAAATTAAGCCTAGTTCAGCATGGTAATTCCTAATTCGCTAAGCATAATCGAACCGATCCAGTCAAAGCATAATTAGTCCTAATTAAGGCTAGTTGCGATTCTGGTGTGCCCAGTCGTGCTGAGCTCCGCAAGATAAGCTGAGCTAAGCCTAATGAAGGCTAATTTGAATTGAGACTAGTTAGTGTTAATAAGCTAATTAGGCCTAGGTTGACTTGAGATGCAAGCTAAGCGAGACCAAGCCTCGAATATGCAAGTACGCCAGGTAAGCTAATTAGCACAATCGATACCTAGCCAATACTCGTGGTTTACAACGTGATCACGTGAACACTTCGTACATGCACGTGTGCTCAGTGAAGCCAGGACCAGCCTAGTGCCTACCAGCTCTGCTCTGCCCCAGCATTGCGCGAAACCGCGCTGGCTGCGCAGATTTTTATGTATTGGTTTGTTTACATCGGTAGCTCTATTCAGGCCTTACAGAACGTGGCGTACAAGATACAGTCGCTAAGTGCACCAAAAAGTGGTTGCGAAAAGAGTCATAAAAACACATTGGTCAATTTGTTGATTGTGCTGTTAATTGTTGAACGTTGTCTTGTGGTCGCAGGCATTTCGGCAAGCGCTCGCTGTCTTAACGATTGCTTTTGTGCGCGCCGTTATAATGTCCAAAACGTGACTGGTCGCTTTCTAGCGATGCATTGCAAAAGGGTGGCTGTCTTCCGCTGTTTGACAAGCCCAGAAATGCTGGTCACAATAGAAATCAGCTCACAAGAGGGACTGTAGAAGCAGCAGAAATGGAAATTTTACAGCGAATATCAGGCCGTACAACCGAAACATTAAACAAATTGAGCAGGATTCGGACCCCGCTATTTTTCGTAACTTGGTCTTACCGCCTGGTAAAGCGTGGCATCGATATCTGCAAAGGACGGCCTCAATATCGACTGTAGAGTGTTCCAAGGAAACGCCAGTTGTTACCATTGCCATAATGCCATTTTTGACCGTTCTTTACAAGTTTGCTGCAACTACACGAAACACAAAACTACCAATTAGCCCAAACGCAAACCACGCACATGGTTTCCTCCACAAAGGCGGATGGACACAACCGGACGCCTCGTGAGCCCGCCTTCGGAGAGCACGGCCGAGGGCACGAGGGGGACTATTTCTTTAGCAACGGAGGCGCACGGCTACCGCGCTTCGATGGTGCGGGCGAGGCCTGTCCGGACTTCTAAAGCTGTATCCGACCATATTTATTTTCAGGAAATATGTACGCCACGCTTTCGTCCTCGACCCTAAGTGTGTCCTCGCCGGAGAAGGCATGTATGAAGTGAGCGTATTCGACCTGGAGGTATATTAGTGCACCATCCTACAAGGAGCCCGAGGTATTAAGAAAACATGGGTGATCCCTCCGTCATAGTAATCGGCATAACACGTAAGTGAAACGTGCCTTCACAGAAGTAGTGCTTATTGTGTAGTGATATATGGGAGCTTGTACATTGTCTATTCGTGTTTGGCCGCTATAGCACCGTTTGACGTGGATGCACCCATGTTGACGGCATGTCTCTATCGCGACGACTAACGCCCATGATCATGCTTAAACCGTTGCGGTAGCTGACGTCGTGAACATATATTTGGACACAGCGAATCGTGAATCCCGCGTAAGGATGATATCAACAATCTCATAATCAACACTGGTACCCGGTATGCACTTCTTCAAAGCGTCGTCAATTAAGGAGAGAAATGGCACGGGGTGCGCTTTCTAGCAATGGGTGACCGACGCCTGCGCTCATGCATACACTACCACACACTGCGCTTCAGCAACCCGGGAGGTAGAGGTTCGTAGCCTGTGCCGCAAACGCGTGCGTCCCGCTAGCCTCTGTCTCGCAGGCGCTGGTCTCGCTCCACCACGGCACGACATTCGCCCGTCGAAATCGCGTCCTTTCTGCAACGCGTATTGCAGCAGTTTTGTTAGTCGGTGATGTCGCAATCGAAGCAGTCGGCGGCGGAGAAATCCCGTTGGTGCATGTGGAAGCTGCACTCCTCCGATGAGCCGACGCACGCTAATACGAAGCGAAAGGCAAAGAACGAACTGCGTCAAGGGTGCCTCGGCGACGCCAGCGCGCCGACGCACTCCGAGACGTTTTAGTCGTGACCTCCGATATCGCACGCAATCTCGGAGTAAGTGCTAGTAAATGTCGATCGTGAACAATTACTGCTTTTCACCTCTCACAGACGGCGGCACCACCCCGCCTACTTACACCGCCAACAGAGAGCACCGTGCGAAAGAGAACGTGTGAACGACATAAGGCGCGTTCGCGCCGTGTCCTGCAACTGCCGAGTTAGCTTAGTCGGTATGGCGTGGGTTCGATTCCCAGCGGGGAACCGTTTTCTTGGTTTTTTTTCCTTTCTCACCCGTTGGCACCCATTTTATCAACGTCATATCCGTGACGGATGTACTTTGTGGACCCCGGCATAAACACTTTCGTGTTAAAAAGATGGGAGATGTGAACATGTATCAGATATCTGTCGGTGAAATGCGGTTTCTGGATTGGATGCGGAAAAGCATGAGGAAGGGCAAAACAACATGGCAGGAGAACGAATGTATCTCTAGAATGAAGAGTGCGTTAATTATGTGTTGATGGCTCATTTTGCCATTTGCGAAAATGCTTATTTCATAAACGAAGGCATTATGCCGAATTAAAAATGACCTTGCTGGCTTAAAGTGCAGGGCGAAAACGTCGATCCTACACTCCATAGCATTGTCACGAGGCAATTTAATCAATGAGCTCTCGTGTAGTTTCGTGTATTAGGCGATGACATAACAGTCATCAAGAAAGGAGACGACGAGAGCATTTGTGCAGACAAAGAAACACTCAATATATTTACACAACCGAAATAAAGAGAGCGAGCGAGAGAGGAAGGTACAGAAAATGCAAGCATAAAAGACGTTAACAGGAACAGGAATCAACTAACAGTTAACAGAATGCATGTTTAGGAGGAAAGACAGCGTCACCGTTCAGTAGACGCACGGATTGCAGTAAAGGCAACAGAGGCGAGGCACAGACGCACTCCGCGCAGACGTCGATGGCTAAGATGCGGCGAGACGCTCAGTCGGATGGACGGAAGCGTAGGGCGAGCCGAGGTCAACGGCCGGACGCCATTTCGGCGTTCGGCAGCCGCAGACTGGGGTTGAGGCGGCAGACACCGATCTTGCCTGGCCAACGCCACACCGTTTTCTGGCTACGCCACTGATCCGGGACACCACATGACGAGGCCCCGTCTGCACCCGTCGCACCGGAGCCCGCTGCGACTCCAGTTAGGAGCACTACAGGAGGGCAGTCTTCCATGCCTCTCGTAGAGGGGAAGGGGGCAGGTGGTGATTTTTTCTACATGCCCACACCACGTAGAAAATATCACAGGTCTCTACACAGTTTGGGCACCGCCTATCCGTGTTCGGATCGTAGTGCTTTAGTATTGCAGCACAGAGTAGAGTACCTGTGTACAGGCGCCTTAAGAGTTCGCTCAACCGTCTTACTCAGCCCTTTTGCAGGAGACAGGAAAAGGCAGTGAGTGTCGCGATAATATGCGAGAATTTTTTTCAACCGCAGCAGCGGTGTATAGGTATCGGCATTAAGAATAACCACAAACTCGTAATATATGGCCTCTGAGCTTGAAGTTGTCGCACAGCTTTGAGACAACTTATTCGGTCAACACAGGCAATCCTGCTAAGCCTACCGTTTAACTTGAGTACGGCTCTCGGAAACAGTTCGAGGGTGTCACGAGCGTTTTCCTGTCGAAGCTTCTAAGGAACAAGCTATGTCAAATACAAGCATCACTTGAGAACTGACGGGCCATATAGTGCACGGCGACCAATTAATAGATCCGAGGCGGGCGGCAGCCATTTTGGCAGCACCGCGAGGCCGTTATTTAGTGGAAGTCGCTGCGAGCCGCACAATATAATTGGTTCTGCGTCCATCGAACTGCTACTGGCGCCAACGCTGACGCCGGTGATGTCTGGACCATCCTAAGGAGGACGTTTCGGCCACCGTCACCTGTAGCACCGATGCCAGTGACGCCGTGCAACGAAACGCCGGGAAAACACTGGCAAACAGCTGCATGTGGTTCGGCCTTAACTACGCTTTCCATGGTCGTCTTTCGTCAATGTAAATATTGACGCAAAAGGAGCACGAGCCCCTTCGTAAGGCTTCGCGACCGGTTGAAAAAGTAAAACCAGAACACGGCAAATACCCGCTTGCGTTCGTGAATTGGCACAGTCGGAATTTACAGATGCAATCATACGCTACCTGCGCTACGCTCTAAATTCAACAAACCTGCTCAGGCTTCCCGACCTGCGTCTTTATTGAGGCGAACGTCTGACGTGTTTGCATTGGCGATGACCTTGAACGCAGGCGAGCCAAAACCTCGTCCTCAAAAAAAAAAAAATCATCCGCACTGCTTCACGTAGGAACAGCTGCGAACAAGCAAAAATTAAAACGTATGTGCGCGAACTTGACACCTCCTGCCTCGGGGCTGCATCGTAGAGTAAAGGCAGAAGTGGGCAGAAAAGTCGGTGTCCATTGGCGTCACGATCGGAGCATCTGTATCGTAGGGAGGTTCGATAATTTTTAGATGCGAAGCAGCTTTTGCGCTGGGCTTTGTCCGTAGTTCCATTGGCGCCCGTCCGCTTTCTAAAACCCACCACAGACATCTGTAGCATATTGAGCACGCGTTCGCGCCACGGAGATGTCTTCTTCGTCTTCACTCTTAAAAAAATGGAGTGACCCTCTCTCCTTTAAGGGAGAAACGGCGATGTCCCCAATGTTCTTCTTCAAATGGAGGAACTTTCCTCCCTTTTCAATGAAGAAACCGTCAAAATCAACATGGCTGACGCCAAGCCAGTGAAGCGAGCAATAGATTTAGGCCTAGCGAGTGCATCGATTCTCGATTGATAAAGAGTATGCGGCACTGGCAATCACAAAAAACGGTCCCGCTGAGCTTAATATCGAACGATATGACAATAAAATCAAGCAGACAAACCTGTACTGATGAAAACCTCGCGAAACGGAACTCGTACGCTTCACTCGGCCAGCGAGACGGCGTTCCCTTCAAAACAGAGACGGATACTGCAAAGGGGCTCTCACCCGGAGACTGTACGATAGGCTTTCTGTCTTTATTTGTCGAAGAGTCACACGGTGTAGCGACGTTATCCACGCGTTTGTGCCTCCAAAAAGTACATTTTGTAGCATCAAAACAACCCCGGCGCGGCAGAGCATAGTTTCGATAGATGGATGTTCAACTTCATATAAGTAGGTGGAGCTGTGAGAGCGCCGCGGCCGTGAAGCAGGTGGTAGCTAGCACCATCTAGAGGGATTAAACAATACTAAAAAAAAGTTGCTTGTGACTGAGGCGGCGTACGTTGATGCTGCACACGGCATTTCGGGGAGGTAGGCCTATTCATGGATTACTCAAGGACACCGGAAAGTTGATAGAGCGTTTATTAATACACACACGTCCACTAGGCAGACACATAGTACGAACAATGAATTAACAATGAACAAAGCCAAGCGCACCAGTTAATCTGAAGCCGCATAATAATGAACACTATAATTACAGAGTTGATTAAATTAGTGCGAAAACGACCATATTGAGAACCGTTCATACCATTCCGACGACATTTTGAAGTAGCGCCATCTTCCGACAGCGGCCACAGATGAAATTTCTCTCTATGATTTCTTTATGTTCAATAGTTACTGTGTGAGGGCGCAACATCGGCAACATGCAGTTCAGATTGTGCCGCCTTCGTCGCGTCGACTTCATTTAGTGGTTTGGCGTTGACGTGTGTTCACATTCTGTTCATGCGTTGACCACAAGTATGACGATGGGCCATGGATCCGTTCAATTTCTAGCCCTTCAGTGACAATGCTTCTGATGCGGTACTGCCGTCTGATGCGTCTTCTGATGCGATACGTACATTACCACGCGGGTCGTGCGAAGAAACAAGACAAGATGGCCTCGCACCGGACGGTGGTCTTTCGAGAGCGATGTCAGTGGCTCTTGGCGTCGCGGCAGCCCGATTACTTGAGTAGAGAAACTGGCGCTACACCGCGCGAATTATGGAAAAGAACGCTACTCACACTACGTGTTCTGTAATATTTCAGTACGCTGTACCTACATGCTGCCCTGCCACTGTTACGTCACGGTATTCGCCTGGCGTGTGAAATTGCGGTCATTGTGCGACAACTGTGTAGTTGTCGTTGTCGCGGTGGTTAGTCTTGCGTTGTATTTGGAATACACTTTTCACAAAGGTGAGTAAGAGTGTTAGTGATTACCTACTGTGCACAGCTGGAATTAGAAGCGCATTTTGTGTTGAGTTTCGCACGCCAAAGCAAAATCTTGAGAACGGGATATACATACTGCACGCGTGCATAAGTCCGTCCTAATTCTCAGTGATGGCATGCGTATTCCAAAACGCATGTTATTGAGAATTTTGGCTTAGTTGACAGAAGTCATTGACTTATTTTTCAGATATGTGCAATTATGATGCCGGTTAACGTTAAAATGCAGCCACGGCGGCCACATTTTAATGGGGGCGAAAGGCAAAGAACACCCATGTGCTTATGTTCGGGTGCACGTAAAGAACCCCAGTCGATCGAAATTAATCCGTAGTCCCACACTACGGCGTGCCTCATAATCATACTGTGGTTTCGACACGTCAAACTCCAGCTATTATATGTTATCGTACTTTCACGCATGCACTGTCCTGGGGTACCACATTTGCTAAAATGTTGTAAAAATTAACCTTCATGCTTCTTTTTTATTGCTTGTTGCATTGATAAGTGCTATAAGTGCTGCGTAAACCTGAAAAACGCGTGCTCTAGCCAAGTATGTTAACGCCGAAAAAATTGAATGATTGGTGTACAGTCTAAGGTGTCCATTAAAACAAGACTGTTTTGTGAAGCGGGACCTAATGTATTTATGACAAAAGCAGATCTTGCGCAATCGTATACAAACAACACGAGACACACGGAAGTATGCGGAGCATCGCGCACACGCCGAGCCTATAAAAAAAGAAAAAAAAAAACACCACACACGTTACTCAACACATAGCACAAAAACCATGAACGTCACTCGTGTGTTGCTCGCGTCAATCCTAAGTACAAGTAATGGCACGCGCCTGGCCGAGATCGGTAGCACTGGATAGTCTGGTCTGAGGCTGCCCAGTGAGCGCGAAATGGCGGCCGCTCTCCGCAGCACAGAATCGCGATGTAACTCGGCGTGCGCATGCGCGCGCGCGCCTAAGTCACGTAGTTGAGGAGAAAAGCTTCTCCCTTAGCGCTTGCCGCAAGAGGGCGCGACGAGTAAATCCGTCTGCAAAGGAGAACGTCGCTGCACCGAAGGAGGAACGAAGCCCGTTGCTCCATTCTGGCTCCCTTTTTTTTTTGAGTGTTTGTTCTCGACCGCCTTTATGATGATACGTGCAGAGCACTTTAGGGGCCCAGGCTACCGTATGCTGTCCTAGCTTGGCGTAACGCAGACAAAACTACGTGTGCTGGCACGCGCTAGCGCTTTCGGGCCTGTGTAAGAGGCTGGGTAAGACGTTGTGGCCTCTCCCCCTTACACTCTCTCAGCAACCGCATGAGGGCGTCGGGGAACGAGATTTCTGCAGGCGCGCGATGAACCCGCGTGGCGTGCTCCAACAAGAGTTCGGGACGAGTAACAACAACAGCAACTACAGTGAATTTACGGTGTGCTCCACATGCAAGGACGCGTTAACATCGGGCAAGGTGCCCGTGATGAACGGAACTTTAAATCGGCCCATGCGCTCCTTCGCATCCCGACATGGTTCCCTTTAGTGGGAGATGGTGAAATTTTCTATCGATTAGCGATTCAATTATTTAGCCGTTAAGCGAGTAATCTCTAACGATGATGATTAGCTCCTTGATTAATGGAATAATTGACAATTTTGGCGGGCGCTTTGAGAAAGGCTGAATCACAGTATATATTCAGGGAGCACACTGTTTATTCTTGTATGGTAGGTGCAAAATAGAAGGAAAAAAAGAAGCGCGTAACGTTTTGATAAATGTCCAATATACTTATCGAAACACCACAACTATAATGGGTACGATTGACCTGTGAAGCGATGAACAAAGAATGGTATAGAACCTAACAATGCAGAAATCGAGGATATGATGGAGAGTTGAAGGGATGAAATATCATGGAAGAAGTGCTGCTAGAGTATTATGGGACATCGAAAGCCATAATAATGGCACTTATGGAATGCACATGTCGAGCTGTAGCGCGAAGAAACGACGCAGGGCGACAGAACAGCGCAGGAGCGTTCTCGTGTCTAATGCCGTCTTCCGTCATTCCTTTGCGGTGAACTACAAGATATGCAGTACCACCAAGTCCGTTAGTCTGTTTTTTATGAACTTGTTAATTGAAACACTGGAAAGGTTAAGAAGATATACGAAACAAAATTTAGGAAGGGGCGAAGCATGTAGGGAGGGTGTGTCAGCTCCACTAACGGGAAACCTGTGGTGGGGCGGAGCATGCAGTGTGCGCCGGTGTTTCGCTCAGAAAAATCATTGCTAATGGGCAATGAGAGACAGAAAGAAGATTAGATACAGAGACCCGCAGTCCGCTTTCAGTTAACGCGCACGCTGCGAATCTTTATTGTCAATTACACACAAGAGACGTCCTCCAGCGACACTACATTGCAGGTCAAGATCCAGTGCCTATATATACGGGGTGGCCGGTGAACGGTTGTGGAGCGCGAGCAGTCGGTTCTTTCAGTCAAGAGGGAGAAGAAATAATAGAGAAGGAAAGGCAGGGAGGTTAACCAGTATAGGACAACCGGTTTGCTACCCTACACATGGGGACAGGGTGGGGGAGATAAAGATTGGAGAGGAAAGAGAGAGGAGAAGATAGCAAGATAGCACATGACACTGCACACACAGAATCAGTCGGTCACTCTTGCGTGGTACGCGACATTTCTGTCACAGACGCTTGTCCACGTTCGTCTCTCTTAAAAACCTCAGCAGTGCCTTCGTCGCCTTCAGCTGTGAGTCTTCTGTTGACGGCATGCAAGAACTGTTTCAACAGACATTTGTCCACTGTCAAGGCGCGCTAGAACGGACGCCAGTGATTGTCTCTGAACATTATATGCCGGACAGTCGCACAGGACGTGGTGTAGCGTCTCCTCGCAACGACAGGCATCGCAAAGAGCGTTGTCGGCCATTCCAATCCGAAAGAATAGGACTTGTGAATGCCACGCCTAGCCATAAGCGATAAAGCAGTGTGGCATCTCTTCGCCGGAGTCCAGTTGCATACACAGATACATCAAAGAGGACAGGTGGTGTTGACGATTGGTCCGGTTGGTTCGGCTGTGGTAGGCACCATGGAGCGAGCGTTATCTCAATTGCAAGCCCTCGAAGACTGCTGGCAGCGTCAGACCTTGAAAGTGGGATGGTATCTTCCCGTGTGCTTTCATGAGCTCCCAAGCGGCATTATCGGCGTGTTTGTTCCCTATGACGCCGCAGTGACTTGGCAGCCACTGAAACGTCACGTGGTGCCCTTTCTCATGTGAAGTATGGAGAAGACATCTAATTTCATATACGAGCTGTTCGTATGGCCCGCGACGCAGAGCAGATAGCACAGATTGTAGGGCTGCCTGTGAGTCGCTGAAGAAAGACCAATGTTGAGGTGGTTCCCGATTGACCAAGCGAAGTGCAGCGCGCAGACCAGCTAGTTCCGCAGCTGTCGACGTCGTGGAGTGGTCAGTCCTAAAGCTGATGGTAATAGCTCTTGCTGGGACAACCAGCGCACCGGACGAACACTGGTTGTTTGTGGAACCATCTGTATATATATGTACACTGTCCGCATACGTCTCGTGCAAAAGGTGCAGAGACAGTTGTTTCAGCACAGGTGACGACATCAGACTTTTTCCGGATCCCTGGTACACTGAGTTGAACTGTGGGTCGAATAAAACACCAAGGGGGCATCGGTGGTTTAGATGCTGTGGTGAAGCCCGAGGGAAGTTTGTCCTTGTACTTGACGATAGTTTTAAGAATGATGCTTGGCGCCTCTCTGAAGGCAGTGTTGCAAAGTGATGACAGGGAGCACGTGCAAAATGTCTGACGTGTGTTCTCAGGACTTCCACCGTAATGCGAGTTTGCATTGGATGGTCATGAGCAATCGCAATAGTTGCCTCTGTTGACGTATATCTGGGCAAACCGAGGCACGCTCTCAGTGCTTGAGCTTGTACTGCCTGCAGAACACGAACATTAGTCTTACAAGTATTGCTCAGCACGGGCAGGCTATATCTAGAAAACCGAGAAAGACAGCTCTGTAGAGTTCCAACATTGCGTCTACTGACATCCCCGACGTCTTTCCTGCCAAGAACTTGAATAACTGGGAAATTGCTGTCAGGCACTGCTTCAGGTAGGCCACGTGCGGGCTCCAACAGAGGTCCCTGTCAACGATGACGCCAAGAAACCTGTGAGTTCTGGCATAAGGAATGGGCCGCCCGTTGATTGAGATGACATAAGGTTTCATTAGTTTCCGAGTGATTGCCACCAGTGCGCATTTTTCTGGTGATATGCTAAGACCTTGTTCACACAAGTAGCTAGCTGTCAATGTTGCTGCTCTTTGAAGCCGCGCACGTATCTGAGGACGTGCGACTGCCCAAGTCCAGACACAGATGTCGTCAGCGTATATTGAGACCTTGATGGTAGTTGGCAAGTAGTCAGCAAGCCCAATAAGTGCGAGGTTGAATAGCGTCGGGCTGAGAACTCCGCTTGAGGAACGCCCCTGGAGGTATAGCGTGGTGTAGTTGGGCCATCGTCTGCTAACACAAAGAATGACCTTGTAGCCAGGTAACTTGCAATCCACGAAAAATTCGACCACCGAGGCCTACCCGCCGCAAGTGCATCGAGAATGGCCTCATGTAATACGTTATCGTATGCACCTTTCACATCTAAGAACAAAGCTGCAGATAGTCGCTTGCGGGACTTTTCGTGCTGAACTACGAAACGAGATCAACTAGATTGTCGATGGAAGAGCGGTCACGTCGGAAAGCAGCCATGAAGTTCGGATAATCTTGTAGTGTTCAAGGTACCACTCCAGCGGCCAAGGATCATTCTTTCCATCATCTTTCCTACGCAGCTGGCTAGTGCAATTGGCGGTACGAGGCGAGTTTGAGTGGCGATTTGCCCTGCTTCAAGAGGGGCACCAGCGGCTTACTTTCCACTCATCGGCAACATTGCCATCCTGCCATGAGAAGTTGTAGAGGCTCAGCAATTCTTTCCTTGCGGCTTCTCCCAGGTTGCACAAAGCTCGATATGGTATACCATCTGGACCCGCAGAGGTAGAACGCCTGCAGAGAGCTAGTGCCGCCTCGAGCTCCTCCATTGTGAAAGGGAGGTCCATGCGACAGTCACGGGAATGAGGGACGTCACCTCGGGCTGGAAAATCTGGACGAATCGTTTGGTTGGCGATCCGCGCACAAAAATCTTCTGCGACATCGATGTCTTGCCGCCCTTCAAAGAGTGCGAGCGCTTGAATGGAAGACGTTGTTCCGAAGGCAGCGCAGGCCTTGCACAGTTTTCCAAATGTGAGAAAGTGGCTTGCGGGGGTCCAGCGTCTGGCAAAACCTCGTCCAACGTTCCGACGCTAATCTATCCATGCGATGCTGAATCTTCTTTTGCATCCTCCTGGCTGCCCTAAGGTCGTGAATTGATTCGTGCGCCGATATCGACGCTCCGCCCGGCGTCGCAGTGCTCGAAGTCGTTCCAACTCTATGTCGAGATCGTTTCGCGTGGAAGAGATTGTCAACGTGCGAGTGGCGTTTTGCATTGTACTCTAATTGTTTGCTGTAACCACATCGTAGGCCCTCGCTGCAAGCTTCTTCCATGTCAGATTTGAAGGTGGTCCATTCAGTCGCTCGAATGGTCTTGCGTTGACCAGATCTTGACAAGCCTTTGATGCTAAGGTAGATGGGAATGTGATCACTCCAGTGTGTCTCAACATCTGGAAACCACTTCACACCTGGCGAGAGAGTTGGAGACGAAAGCAAGGTCGAGGCAGCTGCCGTATCCCCTCGAAGAAAAGTCGGCAACCATCGTTCAGGAGAGTAAGGCCATAGTTGTAGGCGGCGCCTGCTAATCTTCGTCCTCTTGCGTTTGTCCTTGGACTTCCCCATGCAGGGTGGTGCGCATTGAAATCCTATGATACCCATGGTGCAGGACAAACACTCAAGATATCCTCTAATCTTCGTGAATCGAAATTGCTTGAAGGAAATATATACACGCCTATGAGAGTAAACATCAGTTTGGTCTTTTTAACGGTGATGCATGCATATTGATTGTCATCGTGAGGCGCAATTCGTTGCACAACATAGGTGAGTTCACGACGAACAAAAACGATGATTTGCTGCACGCACGTTGTTGAAGACATGACAGCTTCGCACCCTGACAGTCTGATTGGTTTCGGCAAATTGGGCTCACAAATGACGATCAGTGGAAACGCGTTAGTATACACAAACTGAAGAAAATCTGAAAGGCGTGATTTTAGCCCTCTGGCGTTCCATTGGATGACGGACGCTGATTTGACTTATTTACGGAAGGATGAGGTATGGGTATCCATCTTTCTATTCGAGAGATTCAAGCACTGGGCTTAAGGCGTCCAGCACTTTAAGTGCACTTCGAGCTGACGTGTCCCCATGTCCAATAATATCGCTCGGATGGCTCCTATCAGGGACGCAGCACCGAAATGACTTGACGATCTGTTTTAAGTATACCATCCATGACTGGAGATGTTTCCAGTGGGGCGGCGACCTCCCGAGGTTCCTTGGAAAGGGGCGGGTCAGAAGCGTAGGCCATTCCTCTGGAGGAAGATGCTTATCCGTTTCCTTCGTGGAAGTGGCAGGCCCTTTCGCGGCGCGACTGGGTGACGCCGTTTGAGTGGACACCATCATTTCGAGCATGCGCGTTCTTAGAAGACGTACGATGATGTCGACGTTCGACGCCGACGCTTGACTACTTCGCTGCCTCCCTGTGGGTCGAATTGTCGCGGACCATTTGCTTAAGAACCGCACGCTCCTCCTTGATGCGAGGACAGTCTTTCGACGAGGCGCATGAGGACCGCTGCAGTTGGCGCACTTCATAGTAGTGGCACGGCAGGTTCTTCTGCATGAGTTCAGCGCACGGGGACACAGTAGCGAGTTGCGGCACACGCCCCTGACATGTCCTAGCCTGAAGCACTGATGACACTGAAGCTGCTTCTAGATGAATGGCCGAACCGGATGTCAGAAATGTCCGACTTTCACGTGGATGGTATGCAATCCCCCTTGAAATCACTTCCCCAGCCCGTATTCCCAAGGCGACGCACTTGCGTAATGACAATGCCCTCGTTGCCGGCTTGATGAGGGTAGGTAAGTGTCCATT
>NW_023616234.1:0-80001 GCF_013339695.2 Rhipicephalus sanguineus
CGAACAGATCTTCGATCGCCCCCCAGGTTGTTGCTGTGCCGCGCTGCTAACTTCGGGAATGGGTCTGATTACCGACCACAGCAGCCGCATTCCGACGGGTGTGAAAAGCAACATTCCTCTGCTTAGATACAGAAGCTCGTTAAAGAATTCGAGGTGGTCAAAATTAATCTGCAGCGTGTCTCACACTCGTGTCGTGGTCTTGACAAGCAAGACATTATTAGGTTGCGTTGTTCACGGGCGATTCCTTTAAAAAAATATGATGGCTTCGCCTCCACAAGTGTTATTTGCATCGGACGCATCTGTGATCGGCGGACAGCGTTCTCGCCCGTGTGTCAAGGCGCGCGCACGATTACGAGAGCGATTGAGCCTCGCAGAATATCTCGAAAGCGCTCGCCCGAGAATACCTCCGCAGTTGTTGTGTTTATTATTGCGATAGCAATTATATGGACAGTCTCGGCTGGAAAATGTCCGTCGCCGTCATGCAGCGTATATGTATAAGTATGTATATATATATATAAAAGCCCCAAAGAAAAATAATTCAGAAAAATGCTTCCGAAGCGCGGAATCCAACCAGGGACCTCTTGCTCCGCAGCGAGTGGAGCTATCCACTACGCCACGAAACGCAGATCCTCCACGTAGCTAACGGCGAGCGTTATATACATACCCTTTACCGCTGGACGGACTCAGAGACGGCAGGCGATAATAAGCGTTTCTTCATTACCAGCGAGATGGCGCTAGCAGCACGACGGGCGCATTTAAAAGTCGTCGACAGTGAACGGACGACAGTGAATGGAAAAAATGTGGAAAAATGCATGACGTGGTGCAGACGTAGTCTTTGCAACGCAAGAAGGCAGAGTTGCGGGCCGGCGCTGTTTCATTCGCAGCTTTCTTGTTTTTTAGAACAACAGAGAGCGAAGCTAGATGGTAAGTATTCATTCTAAAAAGGCACGACGTGCAAACACGGACCCAAGAAAGAAGTCACAACACCACATACGCTGTTTGTGGCGGCGTTTCTGTCCGTGTTTGCACACCCTGTCTTTTTAGAATAGTTTTTTTTAGGTTCTTTCCACCTTATTAAATATAATGCATTGTTTCCTTGTTTGCCGTTGTTAAAAAAAGCGTTTTTTCCAATTTTTATTGACTGAATGTCAACTAAGCTATTTTTTTTTTTAATTTTTATATTGTACTTCAGAGTTTTCCTTGTTTTTTGCATTAGCTTGCTCCCTCTATGTATTGGTCGTGCAGAGAGTTTCCCCACGCTAGGAAACTGTCGCTCGTAGCTTTCTGCTTTCTGAGCTATTTTTCCAATAACAGTTTATCTGTCTTTCTCTTCCAATCGTACCATTCTTTCTTTGTTTACTGTGAATTAGTGGCTCGACAGTGGGATGTTCTCAAACACGCGCAGTGAAATAAGCAATTATAGCGAAGTATGGACGCAAAGGGCGTTAGTGTTTCCTCAGCTTGACATGTTTGGGTATTTTGCCCCGTGTTACGTTTTCCACGTTCTTAATAATTCGAAAGCACGACAGAGCTCTGCTTGTGAACACATGTGCTCATTTTCTCTAGTTTAGTGAAACGCGGTTTCGTTTCAGTTAATCAAGGCTCCCCTGTGCAGTCTTCATTAAGAAAATCGTTGCATGACGTGGTGCAGACGTAGTCCATATAAGCAGTCAAAGTAACGCACGTTGTGATTTGTGAAAGTGCCACGAGCGCGAAGATTGGAGATACCCGAGTGCCTTTGCGACGCTGGACAATGTAAAGTGCGACACAATTTCGCTTGTGCACTGTCCACGTAACATGAAATTGTCAAAGTTACTCGTAGAAAATGAACAAAGGGTTACGAACTCGGAGTTAAGGCTAGGTTAGGTCCTAGAGATCAGCTGGTGTTCACGCGGCACACGGACATTATACCGTGCGAAAGCTTCGTAACTCCCGATTTCAAGTGTTGCCGAAGCTCTGTGAGATAGGCTGCCGCGGTGTGAAGTTAGCTTTTATAAACTGTAAACACAGGAATGTAGAGCTTTTCTTTTTTTGTAATGCGGCTGTGTTAAACTCCCGCGGCGTAGACGACCTGATTATAAATAGCGCGATCGGCGCTGGCTCAACTCCCGCTACGAGACTTCAGTTTGCGAGTTGGCGGGTTCGTAAGGCTTGTGGAGTGTCACAAGTCTCGGTAAATATCCCATGCCTGAATAAATACTCTCGTGCTACACTGCCCGAGGTAAGGAACATCGCTGAAACATATACAGCTAATATTGCTGCGTCGGCACGACTGTATCGATCGCAGCCTTAACATTAAAAAAAAACTCGAAAGTAAGTTTTCTACACGCGTACGCGACTAACACATCGTATGTCAGGTGAAGCATGAGCGGTAGTTGAAATATTGCGGTTTGGTGCAGGTTAAACGATTGCCCCGAACCCGCAGAGCATTCAGCCGAGCGCAGCGCGCGCGCACGAATGCCCCCGCGTAGAGTAAAGCCCCTCCATGCGTTTTCCGCCGGCTAGGTTAAGTAGCGCCAACTCGTCCGCCCCCTCTCCCTTCACACCGGTTCCCCGCCTAGCGGAAGCCGAAGTGCCGCCATGATGCTGCTTTTCCGGTTGATGCACCTGCCCCATGCCCGCCCATGCCCTCGCGACGCAGAAACACCGAGCGAAAACTCGCTCGGCGGCAGGCAGTTACGACGAACCTCAAAACAACAACACTTGCGAAACGGAGAAGCAAACATGAGCTTTCTCGCGTGTGCACATGCGTGCGCAGAAACAAGATGGAAGGAAAAAGCGGAAGGAAGTGGCTCAAGAACTTCCTTCTGGAAGCTCCGGAACCGGAAGTGGGCGTCGTCGTCGAACAATAGATGGCGGTACTTAAAAAAGCGGCAGTAGACGCGATCGAGGGGCTTTAGCGTAGAGTGCCTCGATGTCCTCCTCGCCCGCCCCTCGGAGGACATCGAGGCACTCTACCCCCGCGTTGACCGCGGCGACCCTAGCGGCCGCCTCTGTCCCTGTATGAAACTGCGGGCGGAGTTTCGGTGACCAGAAAAGCATTGAAGGACTGGTACTAGTTTAGATAGCCAGCTCGTAAATTAATTTTCTTTGCATTTGATATACCCCTGAGCATCATCAACCTTTATGTGGACATGACGTGCGAGACCACTAATTCACTCATTAAGGCGAATGACGTTTAATTAATACGTGGGCCACGTCACTGAGAGTGGCATCGAAACAGTTCAGAATGCTCATTTCGACTATCAGGCGTTCGTTTTGCAGGTGATTGCTATCAACAGTGCTCCCGTGAACTGAACATTACCGCTTGTGACCTGGCGGTTGATCGGACCAGCAGTTCAGCAAATCAGGGTACACGGCCACATAATCCCAGACGAGTTCTGAGAAGAAATGTTTACATAATCCAAGTTACTAACACCTCAGAATTTCCGAAATTATTGTGTCACGAACCGAGGCAGGAACATCCGCTTTTTCTCCCTGTTGAGTGTGGTATCGGATGCCAAGCGACTCGAGGATGTGTCGACCCGCCTTAGACCCCGACAAGCGTTCGCTTTGGGAGACTTTTTTTTTTTTCAATGTCATGTGCACCAGGAAGGTGCTGAAGAGATTGCTATCAGCACGGTGAATCAGGCAGGATCTGGAAGGTATACCTCCTCATGTTCTTCTGTTGGCAAATTGTAGCAAAAATAATTTTTGTGCTTGTTTTTCAATCAGCAATTACTTGTAATCATCAGCATGCACAAAAGAAAATTTCAGTTTGAAGGCCTACTTTTATGTAGATGGCACAACGAGAGGAGAGTACGTTTGTCGAGCTCAATTGCCCATAGAGTTGTGGCTCGGAGGCTGCCACTTGAGACTCTTGGACAACAGTTCTCCGCAGAAAGCCGTTCAGTGGGAAGGCAGTGTTGCACGGTAACACAAATAATCAGCATGTTCATTATTGTTTGCACAAGCTTACGCTTACAGAGAATTGTTCGTAATACTATTATGGCTCCTGATTGCTTTTCATACTTCAGGGATGAGCACAGAAGCTGAGGCGAGGAAAGCTTTTGAGCAGAAAGCTCATATATCAGTTGTTGAGGTGAGTTATGCATGTGGAGATTTCCTGACAGTAGCTGTCGAAGTATTTGAGAAATATATTGTAGTAAACCAGAAATTAATATAATTTTTTGTAGCCTCAAACGTTTTATAAAACAGAAGTACTCAACGAAAAATGTGCTGCATAAATTAAGTCAGCTGTACTTGAAGTTATGTTTATTATGAAGAACTGTGTTTCAAGTGACATAGTAGATGAGTTATTGTCATGTTACTACACCACACAGTTATTCAGTAGTGGTTACATTAAGAGACACGAGTTCTTGATGACATGTTTACATAAATAGCTGTATCAGTTCATTTTCCCCAGACAAATGTTGGCTTCAGCAGTAACTGTGTGCTTGCACATATGTACGGCTGGAGACAGCGTGACATCACAATACCTCTCCTTTCTTTCTGATCTAATTATTCTTTTTCTCTACTATTCAGTGGCGCAGCAGAAGAGAGCACATTGGTTGAAGTCAACTTTTCTAGCTTGCATGCTAATTAATCCAATTCGATCAATTTGGTGCCTCTGGAAAACCGTCCAACTAAAAATGACGTATGTAGATTTCAACATGCTCAAAACATGGATATATATATTTCTAATAAACTGAAATGCCATAAACTTAAGCCTCAGTAATGGTTCCCCAGCTGGTTTCATCACATGATGATATAAACAAGGAGAGATTTTGCCACCAAGGAATCATTACAGAGAGTAGCCTCTCATTTGACAGGGCTCAGTATAACAGTAAGTGCAATATTTGTGCACTTGCAGTGAAATGTCAGGATTAAGAGAGCTCGCCTTCAAAAAATATATCATACAATGTTCCTTCATTCTTTTCTAATTTTCTTTCCGAATTGTGACTTTGAACTCAAAGTAGCGATAGCTGTGGTACAACTGTGCATGAATTATTTTGGTCTTATTTGTGCTTATTGCCTTTTCACTGATAATGAAGTACGAGTGTATGGAAAGTTGCATTATGGTGTGAGATCTAAATGCAGGTCGGACTAATAGTTAACTTGAAGCAGCCATGGCTGTGTGCCAGCCCTGACGGACTGTTCAAGGATGGCGACGAAACTGTGCTTCTTGAGATAAAGTGCCCTTTCTCGAGAAAAGACAATGTGCTGATCGATGCTGACAATGAAATCAGCTTTGTTAGCTATATCCTTTATAAAGGTGGTGAGCTTAGGCTGAAGAAACGTCACCAGTATTATACTCAAGTTCAAGTCGCAATGTATGTGACAAATACGAGCACATGCTTCTTTTTTGTGTACTCGTCTGTGCAAAGCATTGTCATTGTTGTACAGCGAGATGAAGCATTTTTGCACAGTCTATACCTGTTCTTGAACGCTTTTATTTCAGCTTTTACATTACGGAACTACTTCATTGTTTACCATGCCACAGTACAGCTGTAGATAAGCCTTGTAAAAATGTTCAGCAAGACAGAACTGAGCAATTATTGCTCGCTGTTCTGTTGTTCATTTGAGTATCTGCAAATATTTGGTGAGATTTTGAGTATAAAGTGACTGTTTGTGGCTTCCCAATTATACTTTTGATCTGAAGGTGTGGTTTTTATTAAATGCTTCAACATGAATGAAAGGTCGTAGTGATAGATTGCTTTTGTATTGTTTCTACAACATAGGTCTCTACTATGATATTTTTACATTATAGGAGGCATCATTAAAATACAGAGGCACTGCGTAGATCGTTTGTTTTGGATAGTAACTTGCAGATATAAAATTGAAGCTGCCAAATAATACAAGGTGCTGGCGAATTATAATAGGACTTTTTAGCATTTACCTGGCTTTGCTCTTTATACAACTATTGTGGCTCTTAAAGTGTTTGTTGATGTGTCCGTGTTCTTCCTTGGTTTTTATTTGTCATGCAATTACTAAGAGTGTCGCAATGATGGATGGTTGTCAATTTTTGTGTGTGTGTACACAGTGTGACACGCATGGTGTGTAATTTATCTACGGTTTAAGTTTGTTTGCCTGCCACCTTACCTTGTTCATATCTCCAGAGAGTCTAGTAAAATGTTCACAATTTAAGAACAATTTCCGGCTGCATTTGTGCTGTTACGTGCTTGATAATGAATATTGGACTGGTGCTGTTGCTTTCAAACTTTTATTGTGAATATGTAAATAGATTACTTGTATTTGCAACTTTGCACTAGTTGTCAATGTTTACATAACGTACCGATTCACAACATGACGTTTTAGTCTGTTGCGTATACGGTATCAGGCAGCAGGAACACGACCGAAGAACAGAAATAACGCACACATTTTTGTGTCTTTGCCAAGTTCACCTTGCCTGCCACAATGATCTGGTACAAAGTAACTCAATCAAATTGTAGTACATATGTTAAGGCAGTTCACATGATAAGTGCCCATCGATATGGTGTTAATGAATACTGTGGGGTTATCGTGTCTGCCTATGCCTACTGTACGCTATTGTTGGACTCCTTTGCAGTGGCACTTATTTACTAGGAATGAAATGTTTATTAAGACAAATGCACTTAATCAACATGGTTGCAAAATACAGTGGTCTAAATGATAAAAGACAAAAGTGCAATCAAAATGTAACACAGCTGTGACATTGATTTCAACTTAATACTCATGTTATGTTAAATTTAAAAACAAGTACAGACACTCTGAAATGGGAGGATGTTGGTTATCCACCTGGCACTGCTACTGCAGTTTATAACAAGTTCTTAAACAATTTCAAGAATACGAAAAATAGCAGTGAAGGAACAGGATGTAAACAAGCTTCAGAGCAGCTGTATCTATATAAAAGCTTTGCCAAGGACTAAAGCAATGCAACCAAAAGGACAAACAAGAAAATATGTACACTGTTTATGTAGCCGTTGCATGGCTTTCATTACGGACTATTCACTGTGACAAAATCAAAGGTGGCTGAAGGTTTGCTAAAATGCAACACATGTGAAAGATCTCGTCCATAGCAGGAATCAGTGAAACTGGTAATTGGTGATTCAAGATGTTGTAATGCTTAATCCTCTTAATTGTTCTCTCTACGTGTATTCGGACAGAAGCAACTGAGTAAGTCCGGTCCATTTCCTCGGGTGTGAAGGGAATATTGCTTCCTGCTGAAAAAGGTGGCATTATGAAGATTACTCCTCTATCAGCAAGGGAAGTTCTGATGCCTGGGAAGCCCCCGTCAGCCAACATTGTGTCTACGGGTTCAATGTGCTTCAGAAACTTAGAATCTAATGTAATATGAGTATCCGAACATCTACCACCATATGGCTTGGACTTGAAGACAACCATTCCATTTGGGATGATAGCAACAAGGAATTTCAATGTGTAAGTTCCTTTGTATGGAGAGTAGAGCATGTGTTGCTGCCTGCCCTTGGGTGGGGTTTCAGTTTTCAGTTCTGTGCAGTCGATGATGAGGGTGCACTGTGGGTAATTTGCTTTAAAAAGAGGGCTGCGACAACATTATGTCAGTTACTGGGGGCTTGTAGATCCAGTCCCTCGTGATTTCAACGAGTGTGTGAAGCACAGTGTAGAACGCACGGGACGCAGTTTTCTCATGTACTCCAAAAAGAGTAGCAACTGCAGAGAATGATGTGCCCAGCTTCATTTTCATTACAAATATGAGCAGCTTATTTTCAACTGTAACGTCGCTGCTCCTGTCCCTCACTCTTGGCAACAAGTCGAGCAGTAATGCAAGCACGTTGCCGTCGACACCACAGAGACTTCTGAGAGAATCTGGGCTTGCAATAATACTGTGATAGCTGGAAAAAAGACGTTCTGGTGCTGGGACCAACTGCAACGCTCCTTGCAATGTGTTCTTGAGTGACAACACTTTCACATTCTGTAGGAGCAGCCTCAACACTTTCAGGGTAAAGCCCAGGATCATCATCTTCAATGTTGGGGAGAACTTCATCTGTTTCAATGCCCTGTATTTGCGGGCAGGAAACAAAAAATAGAAATTGGAGTTACATGCATTTGAAATCCCAGGAATTGATACCAAGCACAACTTAATTGTGGCAAACTTACATTTTGTATTTCAGCTTCAAGATTTTCTTGGGCTGCACAAGAGCTTGGTACAGCGCTGCTTGCACTCTCAGCAGAATTCGAGGGGTCTGTACTTTGCACAGTTGTAGCTGCTGCATCTGCCTGGTGTCTTTTCTGCCACGTGAAAGTAAAAATGGTGAGGCATGCATATGACGCATGTAGATAGAGAACGAGAGTTGCTATAAATTTTCCAGTAATATATCTTTAGCTCACTCAGGCACAAAATTGTTAATCGAGTTCGAGCCCACCTGTCTTTTTTTTTTAATTTGTTGTACAGGTTTGTTCTTAGGAATATCAGCATAAAAATCTAGGAATTTCAAAGTGTTTCACATTGAAAATGTCCTGAACACCAGACTTGAGTTTCTTCTCTATTTTAGGCACATTATCATAAGGTTTAATCCAGCAATTATTTACAGAAAGTAAATTGTGCCAGTCTTTTAATTTTGTAGAGCATGAAAAATACAATATCTAGCGTGGCACTTTAAAATTCAATAGCTGTTCGAAAAGGCATACTGTGCTTTCGTTTTAAGCTAATCAAGCAGCACCATGCTTTTTTAAAGAAATTATGGGTATAACCCAACCGTCTCAGACTTAACAAAACTATACAGAGCCCTTTCAGCTACATGTTAGTTTTTGTTAAATATAATGAAGGAGTAAAACTTATTTCCTGAACACGACTTCATGCACGCGTATTACAAGTCAATGAAAGTCTCCGAAGAAAAAGTGTGTGCACAACTGAACCATTGAATTGACATATTCGGAAAGGATAAACACTACACACCAAACTCGAAGGATAAGCGACCGGCTTGTGTATTTGAAACGAATTGCCGTTTTTCCTGACCATATTCTGTTGCGACGCGCTGTTTTTTCGAAGCTCGTCACTTGAACTTCCCATCTGATGCAACACAGCTGGTGCCTTGCCTGCGCGCTATGTTTTGATATCGCCGGGATCGGGGCCTTGAATTTCGATTATTAATATCTCAAATTACGTGAGTTTTTGGGGTTCTCTAAAAAATGGGTGTGCATATAAACACGTCCAGCATCTTTTCCTACAAAACAGCTGCCCTAAAGTTCATAATTAAAAAGTTAAGGAACGAGCTTTTGTGATAGACATTTTAATCAAACTTTTGCGGCAATGTTCTTCCGCCTCGGCGTTGAGTTCGTTTGCGAAGACGACAGGGACCTGAGTGTCAAAAAAGTTTTATTTTAAAAAATTGTATTGTAAAAAGAAAACGCCTTGCATATATGAGAGTGTCCATATAATTGCTATCGCGATAAAAATATTTAAAATGTCTTGTGTATACGCGTCAATAATGGAGCGTCCACACGTCTTCCTCAGGCGCCACGGAGCGCAGGTTCACTTCACTGCGCGTCTCCTCTCAGCCGAGGCAAATGAGATATGGCGCGATGCGGTTCGGTCGCGCGTGTCTCGAGATGAACGCATGTGATATATTCTTACAGCATCAGAAAAACAGGAAATAGCGAGTATTCGGGGAAGTCTTCCAGACTCGAAAAGCGGCATGCATGAGGAGACTACTTAAGGTGCATGCACGTGGTGCGACAAAAATCTAGCTTCGGTGCTCACTCTTTTGTGCTGCAAGCGATGTTATCAGCTCAGTAAGTTGCGCGGCAGCTTTCTGTCGTCTCCACTAACCTTCACGCGGGCGTTTAGACCCGCTGTCTTTCGTTCGCGGCACGGCAGTAAACCAACGAGTGTGTGTGCTATTAGTCTCGGCGGAGAACGCACTGGCGTACGCGATACCTTCGTGTGTCTGCGGCACCACCAGCCACATATCGACAGGTGTTTTGGCGCCTCTTGGTCAGCAAGCGACGGTGTCCTTCAACCACGTTTTTCGAGGCAGCAAACAGCGCGCGAACATAAACGAAAAATAAGTGTCGTGCAGTATACTCGCGCACCGCATCTTTCTGTATCGCAGGAGATATACGTACAGCACCGCTCAGTACCGTTGAATTTTTCGCAGACGCTTCAAACGCATTCACACCCACGCACGCGCGCACACACATACACAGAAATAACTACATAAACACGTAATTTTTTAGACACGTGCGCGTTACCTACTACTCATCCAGTTCTCCAACAGCACATTAATGCTCACATTTAAAAAACCGCAGTCGAAAGGGGCTCAATGCATTGCGAAACATGCTCAACAACAAAATTTTGAATTCGTAAAGGAACAAAATGGTTGGCTAAACTGACCTGCCAAATCTTTCCGTTACACTTGTTGAGTCGAGCGGAGGTGGACGTCTGTAAAGAGGTGGGAAGATTGTTGGCACATAGGCAGGATGGTTCGCCACGTTATTTTTTCTGTTGCCAACGAAGTGGCGGCTGCATATTCTTGCATTCTCGGTTGGTTGCCACGGTTCTCTGTCAGGACTACGCAAAACAAAACAGCAGAACAGCATTATTACACTTCTCCATGCGAGCGGCTGTGCTGTGGAGATGGAAGTAATTCGCTTACCCAACACGTTGAACGGCCCGTATCCAGCGCTGTCGCCTTTCCGCTTCATACGACCGCGATGGGAAGCGGTAAAAGTGAACGTCGTTGTCGAGTCCTTCACGTTCGTGGCAATTAACAACACAACAGTGCCGTCGATTGCGACGCTTCTTCGGAGCGTGCGGAGCTGTCGCGTCTGGCTTCCTTTTCGCCATCGTCTGCGACCGGCGATAGTGAGCCAACAATCACTTTATGGCGGTTCGGTGGCGCGCCGAACTAGCGGAGAGAATTCATAGCTCTCCTTCTGAGTGTTAAATGCACAAAACACGCAATATTAAGCTAAATAGTTGTTTCGCACTCGCTTGTTGCACCTGGTTCCATAGTAAACTGTGCAAAGGAGTCGGACTTTGCACTACCCAAAACTGCTCCGACAGGTGGCGCCACGCGTCTGCGAAACTCCAGAGTCTGACGCCTATTCTTCTAGTTATTTCACTCTCGTGGTTCGGCTCCGCGGTTACTACCTGTACTAAGTAAACGTACTCCTTTACAACTTCCAGTGTATGTAAACATTATTAAGTGTTCCGACACGGTAAAGGTGACGTTCAGAAGCTGCTACATGTGATATGTATGCTTTGGTGAAATACAATAGTGCAATGTTCTTGACCCGCAGCTGATCTCAGCGCAAAGCACCCTCGACACGAGCGATAGCTGTATACATTCCTAGTACCCGTCCCCCCTGCTTGCTTTCTGCCTTCTCTCCTGATTGGACGTGCCAAGCTATCTAACATGCATTACTTCACACTCTCTCCTCCTCCCGTTCTGTCGTTGGGAGAGAGGGGTGAAGGTGTGCACATAGCCAGGAAAGTAGCACCTGTCTTGACAAGGATGAGTCTGCTTGTCAAAACGTTGGTTCCGGCGACACCCGCGTTGAAGAATTTTCCATCTATGCAAACTAGAGAAAACCACACTGCTCCCTGTTTAAAGATGCCATGAAATCACTTGTTTTGCTTGCACTTCGCATTTCACATTAAACCACACGCATCCAATAGCAAGCTGACAAAATGCCTTTATGGGTGGTGTTGCCTCAGCCTTCTGTATACAATTAACGAGGTAATATGCATTGCATGTGGCAGAAGTGGGAGCCAGTCATGGACGTCAAGCTTTGTAATCGTATTTTGGTTCATGATGGTTAGCGCAAACGCGAACACGGACGAAAAGAAGAAAAAACGACGACCAGGCGCGTGTCGTCTGTGTCGTCGTTTTTTTCTTTTTCGTCCGTGTTGGCATTTGAGCTAACCATCATGAGCATTTTCCAACTCGCCCAATTCGCTACCCTCCTAGGTATTTTGGTTGTTTACTGGTGCATTTAAAGTTGGCTGGCAAAGCTCCCTCACCAAGCTTTTTGATTTCAGTAGCTGGAGACCCACCATGGGTCATTCTATTTTTGCATGAGCATTTCGGTAGTTTGCTACTAATTTTCATGGTCCCAAGTGAAGAAATTGTGGGCCCAACTTAGCAGCAATGCCTGCTGTGCTAGTGTGTGGAGTGAAATGGCCATGTGGTCTCGCATTGTTTCAAAGCAGAGGGCAAAATGGTGGCAACCCTCAACTACCTGGTATCCATACCAAAATGACACCTGCTGTCAGTGAGAGAGCTCTGGAGGCTGAAATTTCAAATTGACATTTGAAGTCTTAAACTGTCTACTGAGATGACTTGTGCATGTTCACATTTGGCTCATTACACTCGCTTAACTGGGAAAACAATAGTGTAGTGGCACGTTCAAGAATGCCTCCAGTACTACATATGCTGTAAATCTGACTGAAGAAGCGAGATCTTTACCTTTCAAATGCCAGTTGACGGAGCTTTGAGTTCCCACTCTCTTGAATAAGAATGGCAGAGTTCATCAGCGCTTGCTGCACAAAAAAAAAAAAAGGAATCGCCACTTTTACTGTCCACAAGTATTTCACGTCAATCAGTGCCGATGAGACTTGTGCTCAACACAAACCCCTGGATTTCAATAGCAGTCAAATGCACAAAGTGTTGAAAAATATTACGAGTCACAAACCCGTCTAACATGTGAAACACATGTATATGTTTAAAATAAACACGCATATGTCCAGAATGACCATCTTTGGTGAAGAGCACTATGTGAGGCACAACTTCAAACAACGAACTATGGAGCAAAATTGACGATGTGTAAATGCGCGTGTGGTACATGTCGCTGGGTTTAGCGCTTCTGAGTTGTGTCTTTGAGTGTAAGATCTTGCGCACCTATTTTTCAGCGAGTAGCTGTTTCAGACCTCATAGGTTAGTATACCATTGCTAACACTGAATCAAAAATACAATAGTCAATTATGCTGGAACCTTCTGCTGCACAACATAATGGAGACAGTGCTGCAGAGGCATAGGCAGTACAGTTTTCAGTATGCACTAGCAAACTACAGCGAAAATTTCTAGAGCCTACAAAGGCATAGCTGTGTCACAGCAGGGGAACCGGCATCTGCACCAATGCAACCTCAGTTTCAACCAACACGCCCAGTCTGCCATCTTGCCTCAATCAATCAATCAATCAATCAATCATCAATCAATCAATCAATCAATCAATCCATTGAACTTTATTTTCATGAACATGAAACTGCGTATACAACAATTATTTGGTCCGATAGCCTAAAGTGGGTAGTTTCCTGTCTACTACAATATGCAACAAAGGATGTACAGGTCACTAAGCGGAAAGAAAACAAAACCGAAGATACAAATACATACATATACACATATAAATTTACCCTTCTAATATAGGCGCTTATAGGCTGAGCTTAACCGTGTAGGTTACCCATCTCGTCCTTATATGCGGGAGAGAACTGCAGTTCATAGCTAAAGAGTTATGTGAAAGGATCTTAGTAGCCCCCTATTCCTAAAAATGCGCCCACAATACCACAAAGGTCGTAGAAGCACTTGGCTCGTAAGTTGCAGCGGCAATTTGGTGGAATCCTGACACAGATGTCGCCCGATGCGACACAAGAAGTACGCCCTCGCAGTTGTAGAAATGGCCGCAAGTCAAGGGCTTCTAACAGCGCCACTGCTCGAGCTCTGTCTGCGAATACCGCAGAAGCTCCAGCCATCGCGCTAGCTATTGAAACTAAGCATATCCTTGGACAATCGTCGCTTATCCCTACAGATTTCAAGGTCGCATGTAGACTCTTTCTCACTGAAACTACCACAGCACCATTCGCCTATTAGGACCCGACCTAACGCAGGACCATGTGATCTGGTCACACAGGACTCGATGGCAATCAGAGAGCGAACGGCGCAGCTCAGGCTTTTATCAACCGACCATTCTGACGAAAGCCCTTTTTACCGCGAGACATCCTTGAGCACTAACGGCTTGAACGATGACAGTACAGTCCACCACCCTGATCTATCCGGGCGGGACTCGTACAACTGGCACTGTATACAAACATACATATCCAAACCTTTATTTGAAACATGCCATTCACCCCACAATGCACAGCGATAGCTGTCCGTGGTGCGGAGGCAGGCCCACTCTCGCCCACATAATGTGCGACTGCCAGAACAGCCCACCCGAAATTTTCACTCTCACTGTCCCTTCAATCCCCTGTCCCCGTGAGTGTATCGGTTGAGGTGTCCTCACTTGAGAGACAGTTATCGTGCACTCTACACCCAATTTTCATTTTCATTTCCTTCTTCCTTTAAGAATCACCCCCCCCCCCCCACCCGAAATTAACTCACTGCAAATAGCCGGCGAAATTTCCGGAAGGGAGCAGTGGCAGACTTTGCTTGCCAGCGAGGATAGGGGGGTGCAACTGGCACTCCTCGACCAGGCGCAGCGGGCCGCTCAGCCAGTGGAGCCCTGGAATAGGGGCCCCACCCCCCCGCTCCCTCGACATTTTTTTTTCTCTCAATAAACGTTTCATATATAGTATTACTCGTAACTTTAGCTTGCTAAGCATAGGTACTTATTAAAAAGAAGACAACGCACATGATCTCAAACAATTTTTACCAGCATACATACAGGTTCAAGCCTTGAATTGATAGACAAAGCGATATGCATGCTAGGCTAAAACTACATGCAGCTTCAATCTCAAGAGACATTGTGTTCGATATTTTAGTTCCATTCAATTACATATTAGTGTTTCACCATAAACTTTGTGGCATTTGGTCAGACGGAAGCTGCCGTTTGAAGCATGTCGTGCATTGCGTATGGGAAAAGAAAAAAGATCAACAGGCAGAGGTGAGTTTCTATTAGCTATGACATTAACTCAAAGAGCAACTTTGCAGTCACACAACATTGGAACTTAAAGAATGCACTGAGATTGGAAAATATTACCTGGTGGTTGTCACCTTGGCTTACGATTCTCAATATTCGCTTTTGAAGTTGTTCAAGAGTTTTTGTATAACTATTGTACATCACACCCCATGATCCCAGGCAGTCTCTGATGTGACAGTGACACAATGAAAAGCAGAGTGCACAAAGTATAGCTTGCAGAAAATACTGTAGAGCTTTTATTAGAGTATAGCAGCCATAGCCTACCTTTGCGCATACATTCTACACTTGCTCATGCCTGTGTAAATTCTCGTCAAAAATGATACCTCAGTATTTGAAAAAAGGGACTTATTGAATAGGAGTGTTCTTACGATAGGTTAAGAAATGTAGAATCACTATGGGGCGCACTACAAAACAGGGACAAAGATCGAACGACGACACAGGCGAGCTCGCAGCTGGAAGTTTATTGAAGAAGCAACACATACATAGCATTGAGAATGTGTTTCTCTAACCAAAAACAAAATGACACTCCACAATAGACAAAACTCGTGAAGGCACATACGTCAAAGCGAACAAAAGGAGGGGGAGAACCGAAATAAGTAAAGAATTGGGGATGGGGGAGAGTGCCACAAATTTAGCGTAGCGTATTAATCAAATAGCAGTACTCCTCCGATAAGGCAATGAACGAGTATAGCTTTTATTTCTCGACATCGTCATAGTATGTTTATTCCCCCGCCGTTTTCCCGAAATAATTGCTTCAAGTTTAGCCTTTTCCCTAAAGCCATTGCTCAATGGAACTTCTTACCAGACGACATTGTAACCTCGCCTACCTTAGACATCTTTTTGGACAGAATTAATGACTACCTTAAATCATGACCCCACTTAGGTATCTGATTTCTCTTGTGAATGCTTCTGTGTGTGTGTGTTTTCCTTAATTTTTGCTCTACCAATTTGAACTGTTCCCAAGTGTCTGATATGTTCGTTATATAATTGTTAGTACTTTAGTGTGATACAATATGTTATAGATCATCAAAAGTGTGATATACCTTACTGTACCATATCTTCACAAAAAGTTTTTTTTTCTTCTTTGTATCTGTACGTACATTGCGAGAATGTTTACGTTGTACCTTCCACTCCTGTAATAGCCCTAAACAGGGCTGACAGTATTAATAAATGAATGAGTGACTGACACATCGATCCCTGAATCTCCTAATATGAAGAGCTTCGATTAATTCCCGGATGGTTTTGTCACGATGTCTACACAGGGTGGTTGCATCAACGAAAAAGATGGTTGATCCCTCGTCAAAGGAATCGGAATAACACGAAAGTAAAGCGCGCCCTTACAGAAGTAACTGATGTTTGCTGTACATTGAAATAAGAGAGTTTGCAAAATGTATTTGATGTCTGGCAGCTATAGCACCGTTTAACGTGGATGCCCCCACTTTGATGATTGGTGGTACATATCCATCCCGACGACTAACGTCCATGTTAAACGATTAAACAAACCCTTGTGGTAGCTGTAGTACTTAACGGTGAAAGCGTAATCATAGTACGAGGTGTGATAGCCAGAAGAGCGTCGCATACTGGATGCAGAACTTGGTCGCCATCCCGCGCATGTTCAAATGTGATTGAACACCACGGCCAGACTAAAGGGAAACGCAAAGCGCGTCGTGCCGGCCGCGATTTTTCTCGGGGCGAGCGCGTGAGCGGGAAACGAGGTGTTACAGCCAGGTGAGGTAGGCGCGTGTCGCAGAGCTATTTTTGGTTTGGATTAGCGTGATGCTATGAGTGAGGCCGACGCTTTTACGACGCTTGGGCTAAGATCGCCACCTCGCGGTGTGTTAAGGCATTGACAAAATTGAACTTCTATTGAAAACGCGCCGAATGGGACGGACGTGTAACGCGTTGCAGGTGCTAATCGCGGAGGCCACAGTAATGACGAATTTCTTTACTTTACCACTACCGGAGGGCAGCACCACCCCGCCGACCAGGAGGATGGTAGATATAAAAGGCGCGTTTGTAAAGCCTCTGAGTCTGGGACCGTGGCGCAGTGGATAGCATGCCCGGCATCTGTTGTTGCGGACCGAGCGGTCGTTGGTTCGACGCCTGTTGCCGGAAGTTTTTTTCTTTGCCGTCTGATCGTGTAAATTTTTCCGTGACGGAAATACGTCACTGAAGTCTTGGCGAACCCCGGCGTAAAACACTTTCGTGTTAAAAAGGATGAGCAGCCGCACATGGTGCAATGCTGCGCCAAGTGGGCACCTTCCTTTGACGCTACCGCTCTTTTGTGCTCCTGCAACCGAATGTTTATGCATCAGCCTTTGGCCCGCATATACACGGCCACATGATAGCAGTAACAGGTGCAAGACGCAGGTTGCACATTGAGCAAAAGGCGAGCTGTGTTTAAATGACACTTCTTATTTTCTAGGCTTGCACCGACGTGACTGAAAGTGCCACGTTGGTGTACTGCATGGCCGGACGCAAGGTTTGTGACGGCCAGTGGCGGAGGCAGAAATTTTTTTAGGAGGGGGGAAGGTGGGGGAGGGATCACCTCCTTCATCTGAATGGTGGCTGGTCAGGCTGATGTGGTCGAGTGTCATTTTGTGCTCTGTATGCAATGGCAAAAAATTCTACAGATCCCACGCCTTGTGGGAATCGGTTTCATGCGAAGCAGGCAGGGAGTAGTTCTATGCTGCATTTTTCGGCTTTGAGCCAAGCGTTACGAGGTGGATCAACATGTTTTTTGTAAATGGAGGAGTTGTGCACATCCTGGGTTTACCAGCACGCAGACTACACTAACGTTTTAATGGTAACTTATGGTCTGACGTAGTGTCAGCACTCCTGTTAGAGCACAGACGTCTGTGTTATTGCCACGAAGTGCACGCTACGTGCGATAATATGAATATCATATGTAACTTTCGTTAGCGTATTCCTCCGAGGTCGGGCAACGCTTGAATATTTTGATCATGGGATACGACGTAAGCTTTATTAGGCTGCTATAAAATCGGAGCTAAATGGAACCACAACTGACGTTAGCCCAACATGACACCTATACATTGGAGTAGATATGCAATTTTATTGTTTTGTTATGGAATTAGATAACCAGCCCTGGAACCACAATTGACGTTGCGCCGACATTACGCATACATAGGATCTCTTTCCAAAGCCGTTTCAAGACCTGGCGTGGCTCTGCGGTAAAATACCCGACTGCCACGCAGAATGCTTGGGTTCGATTCCTGCTGGGATCCCACAGGATTGGCACGTATTCATGTCATGATCAGACAGTCATATTCGTCAAACCTTCTTACCTTCCCATGCTAATTTTGGTCTACACAAAATTGAGGAGGTGACCAGGAGAGCACCCAGACGTAGGCGGCAAGATAGATAGGTATGTAGATAGAAACGCTCAAAGTGCCTGGGGTCCGCTAAGAAATGCTTCGCATTAAAAAAAAAAATTCAGGGGGCGATACAGGCCCGGTGTGCCACCCCCTGGCTATGCCACTGGTGACGGCGCGTTAACGTTATCGTTCATCACTTCCAAGTTCTTCTTTTATTGACGTGTGGGATGCCGTGTCGATGGAAGGACCCATCCCAACATAAAACGTGACAACTGTTTATTAACGAGGTAGCAGCAGCGGGGAGGGCATACCGACGCTGCGCTCAGTCGGGTAGCGACGGAATGATCACTACAGAGCTTGGCAGCTTGGTTTTATAGCCACCGTCGGTCACGTAAGCCTCCGGTGACGCTGCGGTGGCGCTGTCCCTTATCGGAGGCGTGATGTAGCATGTAGCCGTATCACGCCGGGCTAGATAGTGACGAGGCGGAGGCTGTGCCGGCCCCCCCCGCCGCGGAGTGCAGGGCCCTCAGGGTCTGTAGAAATCTGGGAGGCGTACCAGACGTCCAGAGCGTGTCGTGAAAGGAGCGGGCTGCGAGGTCGGCGGCTGTGGATAGATGCCTGTAGGTGGAGTGGCGCTGCCCGGATCGTTCACAGCGTTGTTTGCGGGCTTGAGCCGGTCAATCGAGACGCGGACGTCGTTCCGTTCAGGGCCAGATTGAAATTTTTGTCGTCGCGATGGACGGCCAGGTAGGGTCCACTGTAGGGTGGCTGGAAAGGCATGCGGACGGTGCCGTCGCGGAGGAAAGCGTGCGTGCACGATGCTAGCTCCTTGAAGACGAAAGGTGTAGGCTTGCAGTGGCGGGCTGCAGGTGACGGGCGTAAGGCGGCGATGGTGCGTCGGAGCCGGGCGACGAAGTCGGTGGTATCTGACGTCGTAGTGCTGGATGGCAGTGCAGCACAAATTCCCCTGGGAGACGGTGGTTCCCGTAGACGAGCTCTGCTGGAGTAGCGTGGATGTCCGGTTTGAAGGTGGCGCGAAGACCGAGGATGACGGCTGGGATGGCCTCGAGCCAGGTTGAGTCCGGGTGGCACATAATGGCTGCTTTGAATTGTCGGTGGAAACGCTCGATCATTCCGTTGGCGCAGGGGTGGTAACTGGTGGTCCTCAAGCGTTCGAAACAAATGGTCATCCCGAGGAGCCTGAAAGGTGCGACTCGAACTGTCGTCCTTGGTCGGTGGTTACGCGGCGGGGAGCCGAAACGAGCAATCCAGCCGGTGAAGAGAAGGCCGAGGCGACGTCGTCCGCGGTGATTCCCTCGAGGGGCCATGCCTCGGGCCATCGAGTGTACCGATCGATGGCGGTGAGGCAGTAGCGATAGGGTCCAGCCGGGGAAAGGGTCCTATGATGTCAGGTGGACGTGCTCAAACCGACCAGAGGGCCGAGGGAATGTTCCGAGTGGTGACGTGACGTGCCTGGTGACTTTAGCGCGTTGACATTGAATGCAGGAGCGCGCCCAGGTGCGACAATCCCGCTGCATGAAGGGCCAGACATAGCGGTCAGCCACGAGGCGTGTATGCCGGGATGGCTCAGGTTGTGGAGCTCGTTGAAAAGACCACGGCGATGAGACAGGAGCACATAGGGCCTGCTTCATCGTGTTGACATGTCGCAACAGATTGTGGTTGTCTACCCTGGGATGGGGACTTGTTGCAGCTGAAGTGAGGACCTGCCCTTGAGAAGTTCCTGCAGTTCTGCGTCCGTAGTCTGAGCCTCGGCGAGGACGTCCGCTGTTATCTGCACAGAGCTGATGGCTGCTACACGTGAAAGCGCGTCGGCGACCACGTTGTCTTTCCCGCTGACATGTTGGATGTCGGTGGTGAACTGTGCAATGAACGAGAGCTGGTTCTGCTGTACAGGCGGGAGTTTGTCGCGACGTTGAGAGAAGGCGTAGGTAAGAGGCTTGTGGTCGGTATAGATGGTGCAGTTCTGTGCTTCGAGGATATGGCGAAAGTGTTGCACTGCTTCGTATATCGCCAGAAGTTCTCTGTAGTAGGCTGGCAAACTTGTCGGGGCGGCGGTCGTGGTTCCGTCAGTGGAACTGGCGGTTGAAGGGGTCGTTTTCCGAGCTTCGAGCTTCTTGGAGAAGAACACCAAGGGATGCCAGGTGTTGTCCACGCGTTGCATGAGCGGGCGCCGATGGCGAAGCTAGATGCGTCCGTGAAGAGTCCCAAGGGAGCGTCTGGCACGGGATGGGTGACAAGCGTGGCGGTGCAGAGGGCGGCTTTGGAATCTTCGAAAGCTTTCGCTAACGTCGGTGTCCACGTGACGGGTTGGTTTCCTCGTAGACCAGCCAAAGCATCATTGAGGGAAGCCTGGTAGTTGGCTGCATGTGGCAAGAAACGCTTGTAGAAGTTCAGCATGCCAAGGAAACGGCGAAGGCCTTTAGCGGTGGTGGGTTGAGGGTAACTTTGCCGGTCTGAGATGCGTTGGGGCAAGGGCCGAGTTCCCTCAGATGAGACTTCGTGGCCGAGGAAGCGGACGACGGAAGCGCCTAGCGTGCTTTTTTGGATATTGACGAGTAGACCGTGGTCGTCGAGGCGTTGGAACAGCAGACGAAGGTGCCTGTGGTGCTCTTCGGCGTCGCGGGAAAATACCAGTATGTCGTCAAGGTAAACGAAACAGAAGTCGAGGCCGCGGACGCCTTCGTCGATGAAGCGCTGAAACGTTTGTCCAGCGTTCCTCAGGCCGAAGCTCATGAAGGGAAACTCGAACAAGCCAAAAGGAGTGATGATTGCCGTTTTCGGGACGTCATCCGGATGGGCGGGTATCTGTGTGTACGCCTTCACCAAGTCTAGCACGGAGAACACGTGGCAGGCATAAATGCGATGGGCGAAGTCCTGTATGTGGTGGAAGGGGTACCTGTCCGGGATGGTGCGCGCGTTGAGGGCACAGTAGTCCCCACAGGGCCGCCAGCCTTCGGTCTTCTTCAGAACAAGGTGGAGTGGCGAGGCCCATGGACTGTCAGAGCGGCGGGCTATTCCTTCGCGGAGCGTGGCCTCGAACTCTGCTTTGGATATGCGCATGCGGTCCGGGGCAAGGCGACGGGCGCGCTAGAAAACCGGGGGGCCCGAAGTGGTGCGGATGTAGTGCACGGTGGTGCGCTGCACTTTGCGTTGCAGCCCACTGGGGCGTGTCAATTCGGGAAATTCAGCGAGGATGGCGTGGTACGGCGAATGATTGTCAACACTTAGTACCTTGATGCTTGGCTGTTAGCAGTCGTTCGCTGGCCCGGTGTGGAATGTCCCGTTGTCGCGTCGATGAGGAAGTCGTTGCGGCAGTCCGGAAGGAGGTTGTAGTGGGCCAGAAAGTCTGAGCCGATGATAGGCTCGGCGACATCGGCGATGACAAAATTCCAGCAAAGGTCACGGCGTAAGTTTCTGAGCTTGATGTGCAGGCGGAGCGAGCCGTACGTCTTGATTGTGGAGCGGTTTGCCGCACTAAGCTCAAAAGTAGGCGGACGGGCACCTTCAAGATGGGATCGCGGGTAGCAGCAAATGTCGGAACCGCTATCGACACGGAACCGCTGCTTCGTGATTTGGTTGGTGACGAAGATGCGACAGCCTCCGGGTTGGCAGCTTGCGGCCGTCTCTACGAGCTGCCGTTGGCGTTTTCCGCATGCCCAGCGGAACAGGGTGGTCGACATTGCCGGGCACTGTCCCAGAAACGTCGGTGGTAGTAACACGTGCCGTTATCGGGTAGCCGCGACGAAGTGTTGTTAAGGTCGCGGCTTTGCGAGTGGCGGGGCTGGTGCATCGGAAGACGTTCACCCAGGCGTTGTTGAATGGGGTGAGCTGTCGATCGATGTCGTCGATACGGCGTGCAAGCTCCGCGGTGTTCAGCGATGCGGCGACAGCCTGGATGGTGGGCGACAGCTGCGGCAAGGAGACCTCGACGACGCGATCAGCAATCCCCGCAAGTTCGTCGAGAGGCAGCCTGACCTGAGCCTGCAGAATTGCCTGGACGTGCGGCGGGGGTCGTTGGAGCCAAAGAGCTCGCAGGAAGGAATCCTGGACTTGCATGTTGCCCGCGAGCGCACGCATGTGACGCAGGAGCTGCGAAGGTTTGCGCTCGGCAGGCTCTGCGGACTGAAGTTGTCGTACCTTCTGTTCTTCCGAGAGCGACAGGCGGCGGATGAGTGCGGTCTTGAGGTGTTCATAGAGGTTGGCCGTTGGTGGGTTGGCCTGGATATCCCGGACCTCGCTGGCATAACGTGCGTCCAGGTGGGCGACGACGTAATCGTAGCGGGTCCTGCGTGATGCGCGCCAGGGACAACTGGGCCTCGACCTGGGCGAACCAGACCTCGGGCGAGTCCGCCCAAAACGGTGGAAGCTTGACAGCTAGACACCAGGTGTCGTATGAGGCAGCGTGCGGGATGCCTTCTGCAGGGGCTCTGACATCCTCAGCGGAGCCGGCAGGTATGGCCAGGGGTGCGGAGATGTTGCCGGGATGTTGCTGCTGCAGGGCCTGCAGTTGATGTTGAAGTTCTTGTACATGTTCGCGAAGAGCGGCAAGCGCTTCCAGGTCGGTCATGGCGGCGCGGTGCGTTCGTTTTCCGGGTCACCAGATGTGGGATGCCGTGTCGATGGAAGGACGCATCCCAGCATAAAACGTAACAACTGTTTATTAACGAGGTAGCAGCAGCGGCGCGAGCATACTGACGCTGCGCTCAGTCGGGTAGCGAAGGAATGATCACTTCAGAGCTTGTCAGCTTGGTTTTATGCCACCGTCGGTGACGTAAACCTCCGGTGACGCTGCGGTGGCGCTGTCACTTATCGGAGGCGTAGTGTAGCATGTAGCCGTGTCACGCCGGGCTAGATAGTGACGAGGCGGAGGCTGCACCGGTTTGTGCGCAGTGTGTTGCCACAGACGCATAGAGGCCAGTAACAATGTGGCCGCATCGTTATCATATTGAAGCAGGTTAAGCGTAGCGCGATTATGCTGCCATTACGTCATCAAAGCCGCCATGTGTGTGAACTAGTATGTCAGTACGTTATGAAGCTGTGTCCATGATGTCACGTGCAAGCTATGTATACTGCAGAATGATCCTGCCTAATTAAGCCACATTTTTTCAACCTCAGGAAAAAAACCATTTACGCGTGTAGAAATCTACATGTATACAAATGCCAAGTAAAACGAACCTCAGACAACTTTGGAAAAAGCACACGTGGATTATGCGCCTTCCATATCAAAATCTGGACACTAGTTACCCAAGTGTAGTTCCAGTTCTTTTCCCGCTTTGTGTTTCAAGCGGCTGTTAGCAATTCCTTACTTGCCGGAAACAGATGCTCATTTATGTACACCGGGGATGCGATGCCCTGAAAACCTAAGACTGCCGTGTTGTGTCGTTGCTTCTAAGCAGTCTTCAGAAGATTATATTTCACAGCTGGGGAAACAAACCTAACGATGACATTAGGTGTTTCCTTGAAGGCACTCGGTGCGCAGCGTCTATTTCCTTGACATCAATTTTCAGGCAGGTCACTGTGGAAACCAGGTTTTCTTCGTCCACTAAATTGTTGCAGAGCAGTAAGTTTTCGTTCCCCCTTAGCGAGACGCTGTTTTCACTTTTAATCGTGTGATTTTCTGCTTGCAGCTGTTCCCTTGTTTCACCAAGTTCCACCGTGAATTCCTCAAAGTGTTCAGTCATGAAGCTGATCGACTGCGTGCGAGTTTAACCCTGTTGATATCTTTCTTTAACTCACCATAATTGCCGTCAATATCAGCTAAAAAAACGACAAAGCTTTTGCTAGTTCTTTCACAGCAGTGGGTGGCTTACTACTCATAACGTTTATCATTCACTGAGCAGTCCAGAGGACTAAAAAATTACAGTATAAATTGTACATGAACCTGGATGAAGCAAGGTTATCGATTAGTGGTTGTTCAGCCTCATGTTCTGCCTGGACTGCTCGTGAAGGACGGCCGATCCTCGCTGCAACAGTAGATTTATAGCAGAGCGGTGACGTCACGTGATTCCAGGGGGCGTTGCTTCCAGTTTTGCCACATGCTGCGGGGAAGATAAGGAAACAGCGGAGCACGTTCTGATTGAATGTGGAGATATCCACCCAGGTGTACGTTTGGGCACGAGCCTCCATGAAGCCTTGGGTTTTAGGGACGACAATAGAAGGCTGAACACACCCGCGATTGAAAAAGACGATTAGAGCATTGGTGGCAGAAAATTAGAGAGAAAGGACAAAAATAAATATTGGAAAAAAATGACAGTTTGCCGTAAAGGGCAGAATTTACGTTTTTTTTCCTGTAGTAAGATAGATTTTATCGAAGTAGAGGCATTAGGCCAACATAAAAAAAAAAGATTTTTTTGTCGAGCCAGGTGGCACACTTGTCACCGCCCCGTTATAAAGGGGACGCTCATAGCATCCATCCATCCGACTTGACTCCTTGTCGCGCTGATTGCTTCCGTAGACATGAATGGATATGCCAGTGAATCCAAGCATGTGCAGGTGTTCTCGGTACAATCCAGAGTGAGATAACTTACTGGGGCTAGCCATTTTGCGATCTCTAAGCTGTTTTATTTGCAAACATCATTAAAGTGGTGCTTCACATCATATGTTATATCACAGTGTCATTTTTTGCCTCCCTGCAGCTCGCTGTGCAAACTCTGCAAATGCTTGCTCTGTCTTTCACATTGTTGGGGAACTGGGTGGCGAGCATTGCTTCAATGCAGCATCTGGCTTCACATGTTTGGCTGTGTTCTGATGGTCTCATACTTTGTGGCCAATGCCCTTTTCGCCTCCTATTTAAACTACTGCCATTTTTTGGGGGGCTACTACTGAAGCGAACCTCTTGCGGCTATTACTTATGCAAAAAAGATTTTTGAGAATAACTGTAAATGTACCAACTGTGCATCCTTCTGAAGAGCTATTTAGAAGGCTTAAATTAATTAAAACACAAGATATATACATGTACAGATTGCTCCGTGAATATCGAATACATTGCGAGCACCAGGATTCTCTTTTCATGGGATTAGTAAAGTTGCGTCCGAAAGAAGCATCATATTATACGAACGACCGAGACATGGAATATTCCGCATTGTCGAACTGGTTATGGTCGGCAAATGGCTCGTAAAAGCTTCCGCGTTTATTAAATGATTACAAGAATAAACAAATTGATATATGCGATGTAAAATTGTCAGACTTGTACGATTTTTTCGTAACTTAAGCCCTTTGTCTAAAATTGCTTGACTTTATATAAATGAACACTTAAACTCTCACTAATGCAATAGTATAGTACTGATGAAGTGTTTGTTGGTGCATCACGCAGATCTAAAGAGGATGCATAAAAATGCCGGACGTTCCGTAAAGGGTAACTAACAATCGATGTATGTTTTGGTGGTTCGTTTCAATTCATATTTTGCTGAACATGATTTATTATAAATGTTTGTGTTCGCCTGCGATCACATGTATTGTGATGAATCAATAAAATCAAATCAAATCAACTGGCGTGTCCGGCCATGCTCTGCTATTTCGCCTAATGCAGACGGCTGCAATTCAACTTAATATGATGAAGACTCCATAGCAGTGACAGTGGTGCCACTCCTATCATGTTTCATCTAGTGAACCACCAGCAAGGTGTAGCCTCACCACATGCACGGCCTGGAAGACATTCATCGCCTATAGCGACAGTGGTGCAGTAGTTAATGTGGTCGCCTACAGTATGGTAGTAGTGGTGGTGAGGTAAAGGATTATGTCCTCACCACGGCCAATTTGGATGATTTCATTAGTAGTAGCCATTTTTACTCCAGAGCAAATTCTGCCAGGTGATGCTCTTGCATTTAACATCCACTCGCTTATACGAGCCTCCCCTTTGCATGGCGTAAGCCCCCAGGCTCATGTGCATGATGTCACCATGGTTCAAGATGGTTTGGATGGCAGAAGTTGCACTGTTTGATTGACAAGGCACAGCAGTGCCAATGCAGTGTCAATGATGCCTTGGTGTTGTTTTTCTTTTTGTAATAGAAAAATATGGACAAGGAGTGCCAGTGCAGAGCTAATGAGTTTCCAATAATGTAATGAACGGGATGCGGCTGCAACAACCCTCAGGTAGTCATAAGGTGCATAAAATGTATAGGCGTATTAAAATTACAGTGAAATCTTTGTAGAACGAACACCACATTAACGCACTTTTCAGATTAACGAACCTACAAGAAATGCTGCACTGACTGCTAGTAATTTACGTTTACAATTATTTCACTCCTACGTAATTTAGAATGCTGAAGCGTTCAGAATAACGATCGCTATATTTACAGTGATGCGAGACATTTCGGTACAGGTTCTCGAGCAACTACAACCTCGCTTTGAGCAGCAAATCAGCCTTTTGGAGCAGTTACTTGTTCAACATTTGTGAACACAAGTATTGTCACGTGGTCGTGACGTCGACGAAGACCGCAGGCGAGTTGTCCAAGATGAAACTCTTTATTTGGCCGAGAAACGGAAAGTTATTTTACAGCAATACACACGGTATGCAATGATAGCGGCGAACAGATCGTCGACCGTCGATCAGTTGACAAGCGGTCAAGCGCGTCGGCTTTTACAGGCGCTATCGAACTTTCCAGAGATATCGCTGGTGGTGGCGTTATCTCTCGACAAAGCTGGAAGATTCGCGTGCGGCGCGCAATCTTAACGGAACGTTCTAAAACAATCGCGAAGCTTCTTACACATACCGGCGCGGCCTGCGCAGCGCGTTACCCAGTCTTTGTGGGTGAAGCTTTAACTCATGAAAAATAAGACGCGCGGCAATGCCCCCCTCTGAAAAAAGCATCGTGCCGATGCTTAAAAATAGAACTTGAATACATGCAACACTAAAGAAAACTAATAGAGCAAGGAAACAGAGTCTTCAGGTGCGTTAACGAGCATAGTATGGTTTAAGGCGCACCACATGCACGACCTCGGGTTGAGCTCGGCGCCTCTGAGAGTTCGTGATGCCGTCGGGGACAACCTCGTAGTCGAGTGCGCCGAGACGTCGAAGTACCCTGTACGGTCCGAAGTATCGTCAAAGAAGCTTTTCGCTCAGTCCGCGTCGTCGTATTGGCGTCCAGACAGACACGGTCGCCGGGCTGGTACTCCACGAAGCGCTGTCGAAGATTGTAGCGACGGCTGTCGGTGTGCTGCTGGGTCTTGATGCGCAGGCGGGCAAGCTGTCGAGCTTCTTCGGCACGTTGTAAGTAAGCGGCGGCGTCGAGATTTTCTTCGTCGGTGACATTGGGTAGCATGGCGTCGAACGTCGCCGCTGGGCTCCTTCCGTAGACCAACTTGTACGGCGCCATTTGCGCCGTTTCTTGGACGGCCGTGTTGTAAGCGAAGGACACGTACGGACGGGCGGCGTCCCACATCTTATGCTCAACGTCGACGTACATGGCCAGCATGTTGACGATGGTCTTATTTAGACGCTCGGTGAGGCCACCGGTCTGCGGGTGGTAGGCGGTGGTGCTTCAGTGGCTCGTCTCGCTGCATTTGAAGATCGCCTGAGTTAGGTCCGCAGAAAAGGCGGTACCGCTGTCTGTGATGAGGACCTCTGGGGCGCCATGACGCAAGACGATGTTCTCCACGAAGAACTTGGCTACCTCGGCGGCACTGCCTTTGGGCAAGGCCTTTGTCTCGGCGTAGCGGGTGAGGTAGTCAGTTGCTACGACGATCCACTTGTTGCCGGAAGTCGACGTCCGGAACGGCCCCAGTAGGTCCATCCCGATTTGCTGGAACGGCCGGTGAGGGGGTTCGATTGGCTGCGGAAGTCCTGCTGGCTTAGTCGGCGGTGTCTTCCGTCGCTGGCAATCTCGATAAGTCTTAACGTAGTGGGCGACATCGGCAGCAAGGCGTGGCCAGTAGTATTTTCCTGTATTCTGGCGAGCGTGCGGGAAACACCTAGGTGTCCAGCCGTCGGGTCGTCGTGTAGGGCCTGGAGGACTTCTGGTCACAATGATGAGGGCATGACAAGAAGGTAGTCGGTTCGAAGTGGCGAGAAGTTCTTCTTCAGGAGAACGCCATTCCGTAAGAAAAACGACGGCAGTCCTCACTTGAATACCTTCGGAACACCAGCGGTCTTGCGCTCGAGGTACTCCATAAGGCCCTCCCAGTTTCGCGTTGGCTTGTTGCCTTTCGGCGAAGTCGTCGGCACTTATATTTCCGAGGAAGCAGTCATCGTCGTCGTCGTGCGGCGGCGCGTCGACGGGGGCACGACACAGGCAGTCGGCGCCAGAGTGTTTTAGTCCGGACTTGTACACGACGGTAATGTCGAATTCTTGAAGCCTCAGACTCCATCGTGCGAGACGACCTGAACGGTCCTTCAAGTTAGCTAGCCAACATAAGGCGTGATGGTCACTGACAGCTTTGAAGGGCCTGCCATAGAGGTATGGACGAAACTTTGACGTAGCCCAGATGATGGCAAGGCATTCCTTTTCTGTTGTGGAATAGTTGGCTTCTGCCTTGGATAGTGACCGGCTAGCATAACTGATAACCCTTGCAAGCCCGTCGGTATTTTGCACAAGGACGGCATCCAGTCGTACGCTGATTGTGTCGGTGTGCATTTCCGTATCGGCGCAATCGTCGAAATGAGCAAGTATGAGGGGCGTCTGCAGGCGTCGTTTAAGTTCTTGAAATGCTTGCACTTGCGCCGTTTCCCACCTGAATTCCACGTTAGTTTTAGTGAAAAGCGTCAGTGGTTCGGCGATCCGTGAAAAGTTCTTGACGAAGCGTCTTTAATAGGCGCATAAGCCGAGAAATCGGTGCACGGCCTTGTCGGTGGGTGACGCGAAGTCGGCGATGGCAGCTGCTTTCCGCGGGTCTGGGCGCACTCCAGACTTGCTGATCACATGACCTAGAAACAAGAGCTCGTCGTTCGCGAATCGGCACTTTTCTGGCTTCAGGGTCAGTCCAGAGGTCTTGATTCTTGATTGCTTGAAGTGCTGCCTCAAGCCACCGGAGATGCTCGTCGAAGGTCGAGGAAAACACGACGACGTTGTCCAAATACACAAGGCAAGTGTGCCACTTCAATCCGGCCAGCACGTCCACCATCACGCTCCCCTCCGCGACCGTGTCAAGAGACGTCCCTACTGTCCGTATTTTAAATGAAAACATTTTTAGCGAACATCAGGCACCACTGGCCGTTTCTTTCTTTCTTCCTTTCTTTCTTTCGGACGGACGTCCGTCCGCCCGTCTAGTCGCCTACGTCTAATCCTTTCCCTCAGTGACATGTGGCACATGCCTGCATATCACAGTTTGTTATTTAGTTAGTTTATGTTATAAAGTGGACGGGGGGATGGCCGCCGCGGTAGCTCAGTTGGTAGAGCATCGAACGCGTTATTCGAAGGTCGCAGGTTCGGTCCCTGCCCGCGGCAAGTTATTGTTTCGTCCACTTTTCTTTCTTCACATTTATCTTACATTTACTACTAATAACATCCCTATACTTTCCTTGGCATTATTGTCTGTTAGTGCTCATGTGGTTATATAGTGTCACAGGTTGAAAGCGCAAAAGACGAAGACAGAGTAGGGGCTCGACACACACGAGCTCTGCGTGTGTGTCAAGCCTCTTCTCTGTCTTCGTCTTTAGCGCTTTCAACCTGTGTCATGCGAAGCCAACAAGCCCAAACAGCTACCATAGTGAACTTATATAGTGATTATCTAGCTTGCTGTATAACTCGGTCACTTGACTACTGTTTAGGAGAGAAATGTCCTGCCTCGTTTGTTCTCGTGTTACGCTTTCATTTTAGTGTATTTTTGCCTTTTTAATTACTTCTCTAAGATTGTTATTATTTATACGATGTTATTGATATTTTCAAGCTTTTTATTACTCTATTGTTAGTGTTGGTTTTATGTATGCTACCCCCCCCCCCCTATGTAATGCCCTCGGGCCTTTGGGTACATGAATAAAAAAAAATAAATAACAAAACGAGATTATAAGAAGGCTGAGAGCAGAAAGCACATTTTTAAGTCTACCACCAAGTTATATTCCACTTCACCCTGCATTCATTCTTGGCAGTAAACCATCATTAGTTATCTGGCACGAAGTTAGTTTTACACAATGTCAGCTCCCTGCGTACAATCTGTCCAAACGATTCACAGCATGGTCTCTGGTAAAATATCGCAGCTGCAGTATCATTGTGAGTGATAGCACATGGCTCCTTGAACTTGGTGAGCTACTGACATTTATGCGCGTTTAGTATATCACCTTTTAACTTCACATCTTCACAGCACATCTCACTAGACGTTGGCATACGGTGGAATCTTGGTATAGCAAACACCAAGGGGTCGCGACATAGTGTTCATTAGTTTGAAAGGTTCTTATAGTGAAAACCACAAATTAACCATAATGCTTATTTCCCAATGACAAAAATGACCGACCTACTTTTCAGACGACAGCTCTCTAGAGTTTTGAACAGATATAGAAAGTCATGTGTTCTGGTCCGAGGACTCTGACGATGACGATTCCGTGGATGGACCTGAGGACCCAGTGGCTGCCCGTGAGTAGTGGCCTACTACCTGTGTTAGGAGCCACAGCATTCATGTACGTGTTTTTGCACTGCTTAAACGTGACGAGAGCTGTCAGTGGCTATCGGGTGCAGCCTGCAAATACTAGCGCGTTTTATCTACTGTAAGTTTGAAAAACGTGATGCTAAAGAAAAAACAAATTATGCACAAAATCATTGAAGCCCATAAAATTTCTATAATGAAATACACATGGCTGCTGTTTCACTGTATGTGAAAGTTATCAGCTAAGACAGCTCCTGTTGCACTTGCCCTGTAATGGTGATTCGCCACCTTTTATGTTTTTGCTATGTGGACATATCTATACATTCGTCAATCACTTCAATAAAGTCAGTTGATGGTCAGCACTCTGCGTGCCTTTTCTATGCCCTTGAAAAATTCTTGGGGTCTTCAAGGCAGTTGCTGCCTTAAAGAAGACAAGACCACTTTTGAAATGTTGGCTATCCAAAGAATTTTTATCGCTTCAAGCTGCCATTTTCCCCAGACGTAGTGCTTCTCTACACCCTTGTAGCTTGTGCTGTTTGCAGTTTAACTACCAACAACCAGCCTGCCGTAGCTTTCACCTTGTTATGCAAGTTTATAATTTTTAGAAGACATCTGTGATCACGAAATAGACAGTGATTATAAATAATACAGGTGAAAGCAACGGTCTGCGCTGAAATGACCTTCTATAGGTAAAATCTGAGTAAGCTACAAGAGTGAAAAAAATTGCAGATAAGTATATCATCAGCTGCTATTGTGCTCCATAGTTTGAGGCGCAACTGCCCTCTCAACAAAAAGGGGCGCCTTTCTGTCCAACAACAACGATTGTGAATGTTGCGTGACTCTCCTTCTGTTATCGCCAGTACTGCCAGGTCACAAGTGGTGTCTGCACTATGGCAGTAATGTGCTTAATAGGAAAGTAACAAGTGCCGAGCTTTAAAAGAATTAATAAGTTCTGCGGTTTCGCATGCCAGAACCACGATATGTTTACAAGGAACATCATAGTGGGGGACTCGAGATTAGTTTTGAGTACCTGAGGTTCATTAACGTGTGCCTCACTCTACGCACATTGGTGTTTTTTGAATTTCACTCCCACCAAAATGCGGCCGCTGTGGCCGAGAATCAATGCTTAGCATGCAACACCCAACATGCTAAGCTACCACGGTCAAGGAAGTCAATGTATGCACTGGTGACTGTTATTCTGGGACAAAAAGATTTCCCAAAGGTTTTTATTGTGGGACAAAATCTATACTTTCTAAATCAAGTAAAGTAGCTGAGACTGGTTCAATCACCTCATGATCAGGGTCCAATTCCAAGGCCTTGTTGAAGTACATGAGCGCATCCCCTGGTCTGCCTTGCTCCAAAAACACAACGCCAAGCTGAAAGTGCACAGCAAGAAAGGCACACATGGCTTAGGTTCAATGCTATATCTGCACTGCAGCTGCTGGTGACACTAGCTTCAAAGCAATTACGTAAACAAAAGTACATTTCATTTTAACAAATAGGCAAGCAATCATGCTGACCAAACGAGCAGAAACTCTTTCTCTCACAACATTTTAAGCGAAATAAACACGTCCCTGTATATGCACTGTGAATCAAACATATCACATGGTCCATTGGTTGGAATATCAGCTTGTTCATTCAATGAAAGAGTGATATACAAGATTTACCAATGAAACCTGATAAACTTCAATGCATTTCTGAAACCACCTACAGCGACAAAGAGTTCACCCGGACCAACGTACATTGTACAAGATGTCGGGGTTTGTGGCATCCAGTGAAAGGGCTCGCTCATAGACCTCCTGCGCTTCCTTAGTCCTGGTAAAAGAAATGCAATTTGTTTCTCAGAAGAAAATTATCGCATGGCTCATAAAAACAACTGATGTGGCACTCACTGCTAGACACTTAAAAATGCTGCAGGCTAAATTATTTCAAAATCAAAGCAAGTGAGATGACACACACCAGCTGGGATAAGCAGATTACCTGTCTACCAGGCCTGTGACAACAGATTTCGACAGCAAAGCATAGCAATGTAAAAATTTCTATGTTAAAAGAAAAACACCAGGATAGCCAGTAATCTGAGCACTGTACACAAAACATGATGTGATATTTCAAGTATAATAAAAGCATTGTTGAAACCATCCTTTTTCTGAGGCACAAGGCATAGGTGATCATTTCAGTAGGATTTTCCATTCAGATGTGTTACTTCAGAGCAAAGTGAATGTGACGATGTACTGCTGTGCAATATTTTTTACATGCCACTACAGTAACTTACAATGCGACGTGTCCCCTGAACCTGATGACATACCCATCACAAGGAGATTCGACTGACAATTACTGCAACTTTCACAGGGAGCCACCGCGTCTCACTTGCCAAGGTAAAGGCACTGTGTTTGTGCCACGATCTGAATATGCTAGCTCTACTGATGAGGAAGCCAGTTTGCCTCCTAATGCATTTTTAGCCCTAAGGCCAGGGTGTCGAAACGGAACGGAAACCGAAAACGAAAAAAAATCACAGCACATCCACGGAGTGAATGATGATGAGTGGGCGAAGCTGCGGAGGTTCATCGGTAAACCGTGAATCTTCCGTGAATTCTGCCCAGTACATCATCACCGACGTGAGATCGGGCGCGTTTATACTAAAGGTTCGATGAGTTATGACGACTTGCAGCTCACTTTAATTTTACATGTACGCTGTGAATTTTGATTGGTTAGAAAACCATTGCTTTAGAAAACATCTGGCGTCTTTCGTTAAGCAGCTGGCGTCTTTTCGTTTTGCTTTAGAAACACCTGGCGTTCTTTTGTTTTGCTTTTAGAAAACATCTGACGTCTTTCGTTGGTTTATTTCATCAATCAACGGCGTTTTGAACAAAATTTTTATTGTTTAATCACGCACAGGAGAAATCTCACCAGGCACTACCTTGGAGGTAAACAATGGCTGCTAATGGGGAATGAGAGACAGAAGAATTCGGCTTTTAGTTAACGCGCACGCTGCGAATTTTTTATTGTTCAACAACGTACAGGAAAAATCTCCCACCGGCACCACCTTGGAGGTCAAGATCTGGTACTAGCGTTACGACTGGTTACGCACTACTACGACTACGAGGGACGAACGGATGCCGTCTTAAGGAGCTTAGCCCCTAAAAACGATATTTTCGACCGGAACGAAAACGTAACCGAAACTTTATTTATTATTTCGTTCTGGAGTGAAACCGAAATATTTTCAGTCGTTTTTCGCTTCAAGAGAAAACTTCGCAACACGAACAACTGAGCTCATGCAATGTTAGCATATCTCAGGGTACAGTACTAGCGCGTGCCTCGGGCAGGAATTCCAAATCAAAGATATGCTGAAATTGTGCGAAAAACGAAAACATTGGCAGCCAGAGATGTTTATATTAACGCAAGTGGACTTCTGCGCGCCTGTCACGCAGACCAGCATAGAGAGGGCATTGTCGGCGCTGAAGTTTGTTACAGCGAAAGCTGTTATGAGATCACAACAGCTGATTTTGGCGCCATAGTTGTCCGCCGCCGCCGCCGCTGTCCGTGAGCGCTATCGCGTGATGTAAGAAAAATTAAATGAGAAACAAATTTCTAGGACAGGATGGGATTTCCACCGGCGCCCTCTGCGTGGCAGTCAGGTCTTCCACCACAGTGCCACGCTGGTGCTTGTAACTCCATCGCAAAAATACTGGATACAGGCGTCATGTCGGGTAAGGAATCGTGTTAACATATGTAATATAGCGTGGCAGAAGAGTAAAATAACAACCAGTCATCACACAATGGTAATAGCGCAAAGAGTGTGTTGCTTAATGCTTCCCACCAGTGTTGCGGAGTTGCCCCACCAGAATTCGAATGACTCCGGAATCATTCCACATTTTCGCGACCCCGGAATGGAATGGGGACAATGCTTGGGGGAATAGAATGGGAATGGAATTACATCTTTTTCCGACAATATAGCACGTTTTCATCTACGTGCTGTTTTTCAAACTTCAAACATTAGTAAGTCAGAGCCTCGAAATTAACAATAAAGCAGTATTTTTAAAATGGCTTGGCTGATTACAAGCACAGTACATTTATAGCAGCGTGCCTACAAGTAACCAAGGCGTAAGTTAGTGTACAAAAAATGCATTATCCCAGCAGATACCGAAGGGAGAAACAAATTACCCCTGCGCGTTGGTTCCCATTGATACCCCCACACGAAAGTGGCGAATACACTATTCACAGCCTGATCTCTATTTCACGAGCTGCTTGGTACCTGACGCACGTAAGTAACCTTTGCGACAAGGAAGACATTGCGCACCTGCGCACAGGCGAACACAGAAAGTTCTCCTCACCCATCCACTTGCGAGGCGGGCTTGACAAGCGTGAGTGCTGACGAGCAGTGCGACCCAGTGTTCCGTATTCGATACAAGGCACAAGGTGCCCGAGCGGTGCACCGTTCCAACTAATTCCAGCAGATCTAGAGGGTCTGATTCCCCATTAACCAAATCTTAGTTTTCTCCATATTCACGACCACTCCAGACGCGTGGCAGAACTGCTTAGTCTTCTTGAATACATCTTTGTCAGCATAAAAATACGCTATGTCGTCATTTTAGCATTAACACATTTAAGCATTCGTTCAAACATGCTGACCATGCACTACACGTAGCAGGAGAACTGCCCCTATGGGAATTAGTAGGGTGGTTGTACTGCACGAGATATGTCACCAAGCTACTATCCCTGGACCTTGGTAACGTGTTTTGCGTACTTTTGCAGTTCTTAATGCATCTGATGACATTACGTTTATGGGGCGTTCATTCTTAACTCGATAAAACTATCAAGATGCGTTTCCTACGTTGAGGAATCACAGGAATGGAATTGAACTGCCCGCCACTCCCACACTGCAAATGAGCTAAGTTTTTTTTCATTCCGAGGAATTGAAAGAATGGAATTGGGGCAAGTTCTAATTCCCGCAAGAGAATCGAAATTGAATGGAGGCGCCCTTTCTGCAACACTTCTTCCCACCCACTGCAAAGTGCTCAGCCATAATTCTTTATCATCATCAGTCACAGCGCAAAGTGCACATAATGCCTTGCATATGTGTAGCGGTACCACGAGACTCCGAAGAATGACGAAAAATGGCATAGTGGGAACTTCTCTCCTTCAGAAGAATTGGGATGATTTATGGCGTAGTGGGTACCTTGCATGTGTACTTGTATTATTGCTCCAATAGACTCTCCAGCGGGCTCTACAAAGTCCGCTCTTCCAGCTTTCGTTTGACTATACTGCGTGTTCCACACAGGCCTGGCGATCTTTTTATCAGAACAGCGGTCTCGCACATCAGATAGTACACTCAATGACGTGGTGCTTGTGACATCGTGCTCAATCCCTTGACACAAAGCATTGAGCCCGCTAAAAAATTCGTATTTGTCTTTTGAGAAAATAAATACTATGACTTATAATACTGGTTTGTGCTAGTTGGTAGGAATTCGTGGTACAGTTACTTCCGCTACATCACAAGTAACTACATCACAAATACAATGTTCATTATATGATTACCTTAAAAGTTTTCCATACAAAAAGAAATACCGTTACGAACCGTTACGGAACATTTTTTTTCGTTCCGTAACAGAAACGAAACGGAACTTTTTGCGGTGGAACGAACTAAAACCAAAACGAAAAACATTTCGTTCCGACACCCTGCCTAAGGCACATGAAGCTGACGTTTGTGTTATGGGTGTCTGAGAAGGGCAGCTGGTTTTCATGTTTCCACTAGTAGTGGTCCAAGTTCTTACTTTTGATGACCCTTTTTTAATTACCTAGTCGTGACTGGATTCATAAACTTTATGCATAGAGGCTATGAGCGTTTTCTGTAGACATTCAAGCCCTTCTGCACAGGAAATAATGTTCTGTATTGAAGATGATCAATGAAGGCGAATCAGTGCACTTCTGGAGTGGAGTAAATATGACTTCAGGGGACTTTTCAGCTGCTGACACGTTGATTCCAGGAATCGACCTTTTTTAGTAAAGATATTATTATTCAGACAAATGGGATCTGTCTGCTCTTGCATAGCACCACTCATAAGTGACCTGTACTTGGCTTACCATGACAGGATGCTGCTCATCACTTTGAGTTACTTTTGCACTGTCATGACCTTTTGCTAAGTAGATGATTTATTGTGCTCTCAGAAAGTAAGAGCGTCGATGTGCGGATGATCGTTGCTCAGCTTCATGAGTGCTTAAAACCATTCTGTTTTTACCCTTAAGATAAAAGTTATTCAATCATATTCAATCATATTTCTTGACATGACACTTTTTTTTGACCGAAGCCATACCTGCTGGTCACATGAAAGAAGCCACTGTCCCTGTTTACGTTGGCACACACCGAACTAGAACACAGAAGTGCCCTGTCACATTCTTTTCAAACTGCGATCGACAAATTTGGCGCCTACAGGGCACTGGGCAGCTCCAGGCAAGTCCATTGCCTCTGGTCTCCAAGACGAACGCTGCATTCTTGTTATAAGTGTATGCCGAGCAGTACCGAGAGACACTGCGGTCGCCATCAGTGGTTACTCCCGAGGAACAGGAACCAACGAAATGCACTTTGGCACGACAGCACACAGGGGATTACACTTTCAGACGGATCCCATGTTGCTATTTCTCCAAATTTACAGGGTGGAGCAACTGGCGCCACAAAATGGACAACCATCAAATATGAAACTGTAACATGTCAGCGGCTCTAAGCAAGGGCAATGATGCCAGCCAAAACCTGGCAACACAAGACAGCAAAGAAAAGTGGCTATGCTGCTTTACCTACACCAGGTATTAAAAGAACGGGCAAGACTGTGGGCCTCAGCGTATCTTTTCTATTTGAAGTTATATATTCAGCACCACTGACGTGTAGAAAGCGATATATTGGGTAGTCAGGTCTATGTATCAACGACAGGCTGAGAGAGCATGACAACGTAAAAAAAAAAAAAAAACTCGTGATCTGTGGAAACCTTACCTCGCATTATCGGCAATGCAGATGCACACCTAGGTAGGTAAACTCCCATTAAGAGAAGCACGGTTAAGATGAATTCTCGCTTAGCCAAACAACACGGGAACACGGGAATGGCAGTATTCTCTAGTACCGGGTGGATGCACACGTTTGCAGTGAAGTGCTAAAATACCGTCACCTGACCCACCTTCCACTTTATTTCGGTGTTCCGTCAACCTGTCGTTAATGCATCTTCCGGTCTGGCCTATGGAACAATCGCCGCACGAGAGGGGAATGCGATAAACAACGCGAACAGCGCATGGGACCTTGCCTCGTTGCCTTATGTCCTGTACTTTTTTCGTTTGTGTGTTTGTGTTCACTAAGCGCACCTTGGAAGATGAATCAACACCAACTAGCCCACCTTATAGCTCTTCACAAACTGATCCTTGTGTTTCTTATCACAGACGACATGGTAGTCATTACCGGAGCCTGTAAGAAGTAAATCGGAGCCTGTAAGACTGATAATAGAGAGAGATCGCATCCTTTCTGCCAGCGACCGCTGTATCAGCAAGGTGTCACTGTCATTATCCCCAAAGAAATTGAATATTTGCACATGCCCGGTAGTTAAGGTTGGTTGCCATGTTTAAACTGCTGCATGACGGATAAGATTGAACGCCATTTTTCATGTGCTATCAGTTGTAAACGAAAAATATCTCACTACTGTCGCGTGATTTTATGTGTGTATATGACCGATCCTGAAAATAAAATTTCGCTGTTGAAAGTTAGCGCTTGTGTTCGTCTCGTACTTCTTATTTGTTCTTGTGTCGCCCCGCGCTATGCTACTAGACAGTTTACGATGAACCAACAAACCCATATTGGTACCCTTGTCGGCTAAAGGCGCTGGCAGCCGACTGCAACTTCGGGACGCTACGCCCAACACAGGCAGCCGCAGCAGCAGCTACCGAACAGCAGACGACAACAACGCCACCGTCCAACGCAACGATGCTACCCTTGGACATTATGTTGCGCGACAGGTTCGTGTGTGGACTACGGGACGATTTCCTGCAACAAAGACTCTTTGCTGAGAGTGACCTAACGTTCACGAAAGCTTACGATATCGCTGTTCGAGCGGAAAGCGCTAGCCAACAGCAGCGAGACATGCGAGGGACCATCGAGCCGGTTCACTATGCAGCGGCTCACAGAGGTCATCACAACTAGGCAGGTGCAGGGAAATCGTCTAAACCACAACGCTGCTGGCGTTGCCATGAGCAACCCAGCCCCCAGACGTGCAAATTCGAGCAGCTACGTGCAATTTCTGCAACAAACCCGGTCACATTGAGAAGGCCTGCATCTCAAAGAAACTCGCGAAGGGGCCACCTCAACGACACAAAAGCGGGAACGCCCCAAGATCGATAACGCAAGTTGAAACGCAGCACAGCCTACCCCACCAACATCACTGTACGACTTGCACAACGTCAACGTCGGCACGCGACCAAATGATGTCGCCCTTGCTGTGAACCGCCAGCCCATAGAATTTGAGGTTGACTCGGAAGCAGCTTGCACGCTCATCAGCGAGGAGACATGCCGCAACAGATGGACACGAAACGCTCCACCCCTTTTCAATGAAGACACACACCTGAAAACATGGTCAGGACAGGACCTGCCAATTTACGCAGCGCCAACGTAGAAGTAGCATACAGCGGCACGTTGACGAAACTGCCTGTCGTGATTGCGAAAGGCACCTCTAGCCTCTAGCCTCTAGCCTCTAGGCAGAAACTGGTTCCACGCTCTCGACATCGCGATCTGCGGCATCAAACAGGCGGCCGAAGGAAGCTCAAGTGAGCGACAAAAGCTCGTCGAGTGGCTGCAGATGAAGTACGGGACGGTCTTTTCGGAAGAAATTTCTGGACACAACGGGCCGCCTGTTGACCTAGAGCTTCACCCAGAGGCCCGTCCGAAGTTTCTAAAGGCCAGATCGATACCGTTTGCCTTCAAACTGCCTACGAGAAGGAGCTCGACAAGCTGAACGACAGGGTATTATTGCGCCCTACAGCACTCAGACAGGGCCACACCTCTGGTTGGAGTGAGGAAGAAGAACGGAAGCCTACGTATCTGTGGGGACCACCGGTCCACTGTGAGCTTGGCGACAAAATCGTCTTCATACCCTCTGCAAACACCACAGGAGGTTTTAAGCAAGCTACGGGGCGGGAAAATATTCAGCACCTGGACCTCACGCAGGCATATCAACAGCTGAAGGTGAAGGAAAAAACTTCTGAGGTGCTCACGCTTAATACCACAAGAGGACTGTACAGGGTAAAGCGACTTGGATTCGGGATAGCGGCAGCCCCAGCCATATTTCAAAGGTACATGGAATCGCAGCTAAGGAATTCCTGTGTGTGCGTCTACTTAGACGACGTAATCATCAGGTGCACCAGCGAGGACCATGCTACACGCCTAGAACTGGTAGTGAAACTGCTCGCAAGTGCAAACCTTCGCTTGAGCATCGATAAGTGCTGCATCGCGATACCTGAAGCGAAGTTTTTAGGTCATCTGATTGATGCTGAGGGCATTCACCCCACCAGCGATAAGGTGCGTGCCATCATGGAGGCACGCGCTCCAATCAGCAAAAACTCCAATCATTCCTGGGTCTCCTAACGTTCTATGACCATTTCCTGAAACACCGAGCAACGGTGGCCAACGACCTCTACAACCTGTTGAAAAACGCGTCCCCTGGACTTGGTCGCCACGCCAACTGGAAGTATGGTTCAATAAAACTTGCTGCTTGGCGAGTTGGTTTTATGTGTGTGCGCATCAATATTTTTTCCTGCCAACAGGAAGCATTTTATGCCCTTAAGGAGCTGCTCCGTGACAGTGTGGTGCTCAGGCACTATGACGAGACAAAGCCTTTGCTCCTGGCATGTGACGCGTCGCCCTACGGCGTCAGTGCGGTGCTTTCACAAATTGACAATCAAGGCAGAGAAGCAGCGATCGCCTTCGCTTCTTGCACGCTTTCACCTGCGGAACGCAATTATTCTCAGCTTGATCGTGAAAGACTCGCCGTCGTCTAGGGTGCCAAGCAATTTTCATCAGTACATCGCGGGCAGACAAGTGACTGTTGTGACAGATCACAGACCACTTCTGGGTATCCTGGGGCCCCGAAAGCAGATTCCACAGACACTATCACCTCGCATGATCCGATGGTGTATTAAGGTGTCAGCATATGACTACGACCTTGTATACCGTCCCAGAAACAAGCACCAAAACGCCGACGCACTGAGCCGCTTACCCCTCAGCTAACTAACTGAGGACTCACCTCAAGGTGGCTGCGCGCTCATGCTCGAAGAACTACCAAGGCCCCCACTAACAGCAGACAAAGTCGCAACGGCCACGCAAGACGACCCGACATTGTCCAAGCTGTACAAAGCCCTACAGGCGGGCAGCGTTCAAAAGCTCAAGGATGAAAATTTCAACGCTTTTCGTAAGAGAGAAATGGAGTTGCGCTGTCATCGTGGTTGCATCACACTAGGATCACGAGTTGTCATTCCAGGCCCACTTCGACAACAAGCCACGGCTCTCATTCATGCCGGACACCGAGGCGTGGTCGCAATGAAGAAGTGCGCCCGCAGCTACATGTGGTGTCCGGGAATCGACAAGGATATCGAGACACTAGCGGCAGAGTGCACAGCCTGCCAATACAATCAACGCACTCCGCCACGAGCTCCAGCACCAGACTGGGACAGACCGAGCACACCTTGGCACACCGTGCACCTCGACTTTGTAGGCCCAACTGACGGGTCCGCATTCCTGGTAATTGTGGATGCCTACAGTAAATCGGTTGAAGTTCGCCATATGAACAAAACAACATCGACAGCTGTCATCGAGGCACCGCGCTCGTTGTTCGCAACCTTCGGATTGCCCCACAAGGTGGTTTCCGACAACGGAACAACATTCGTGTCGGCAGAAATACGGAAATTCTATGAGAGAACGGCATCACGGCGGTAACATCTGCTCCGTACCACCCAGCCACAAACGGACAGGCCGAACGCTACGTGGGAAAACGAGCTCTTGCAAGATACTCTACGGGGTCTTTGCAGCGCCGCATTGCACGCTTTCTTTTCAAGCAACACGCAACAGTGCAGAATACGACGGGCCAGACACCGGCGAAGCTCATGTTTTCTCGCGAGCTGCGCACACACATCGCAGCCGTTCTGCCTGAACCGCCTTCAAAGGTCACCCGAGATAATGAAGACGCCCCGCGTTGCCGGAAAACTCGAAGGACAACCAGTGCTCGCCCGCAAGTTTCGCCGTAAGCCCGAGTGGGTCCCGGCCATCATCAAAAAACGATTCGGCCTGAGATCTTGGCTCGTTGAAGTGAACGGGACTATTTCCCGCGGCACTTAAATCCGCTACGCCACGTGAACGCACACTATTCGCCCAACGGACACGCCCAAGGCAGCAGCCCTCCAGCGCCTTTCGACGCGGCGGCTGCTGACAAAGGAACAGGATACTAGGGAACGGACACTTCCCGCTCGCGCGGCGCGGCCGTTGCTAGGCGGAACTCCGCAGCGGCGTCCCTGTGTGCGCGCAGCCAACAGCGCGCCGCTGCCGTTGCCATGCGTTGAGCGCTCTGCATATTACAAACTCGCTTCCCGCTCACCCAGCAGCTTCCACGGAGAAAACAAGCAGCTGCGCCCCAGCCCACACGGCGCCCGCCCAGCGAAAGTCAACAAGGTAGCGACGCCCTCCAGACCGCTACCAGGCGCAAAACTTAGGGGGAAGGAATTGCCGTGTCTAAGAGGACACCGTTTATTGCCATGTCTACGAGGACACCGCAGACTACTGCGAATACCCGCTTCACGGCCAGCTTCAAAAACGCACCGGCCCCTGGCCCCTCTCTCGCTTTGTGCAGAGAGCCGTCGCCTGCTCTTCTCCCCTGTCTGGCTCGGATTGGACAAGACCGTTCGCGCTGCGCTGCGAAACAGTGCCTGCTATGCAAGCAATAAAATCCGTTCTTCTTGTCACGTATGCCAGTATTCCGGTTACCGTAGACATAACATGTTGCAGCTCTAGGAAATACATCCGAATGTGTATGAGGGGGGGCGTGCTTTGTGACACCTGCGAAAGATGTGTCACAATCTATAATCTGCCACTGCCACGGCGGGAGCTGCATAGCGGGGGGGGGGATAAGGTGATATTCAAGTAGTGGGACATTGTTTCTTCAGCTAGCTCTTTAGCACGCAGTGAGAAAGGGCGTGCTATTGTTGGCCGATTGCGAAAAAGTTGAGAACTGGACAGGTCGTTGATGGTGGAATATGCGGGCTGCTCACTGTTCGCATTCACTTTAAGGAAATATGTGAAGGAAGAATATGTTCTCTGCAGATGGAGTATCCACTCGTCCGATTCTACATAAAGGCTTTCAACTGGGCTTGTTCAAAGGCACCTGTGGACAGGCGGATGCCTAGATGATGAACAGGGTCCAGCGTTTTCGCAGCGCTTGGCGTGGCAAAGTGATAGACTATCGCCCCATAGTCAAGGCGTGAGCGTATAAGGCTTTTATACAGATTCATGAGGCACTTTCTGCCGCTGCCCACGTTGTGTATGACAGCACCTTCAGGATAATCATTGTTTTCATGGATTTATTTTTGAGTTTTTTATTTGCAAAACAAAGGTTAACTTCGCATCCAAAATTATGCCTAGGAACTCATGTTCTGTGTTTACGGGCGGACGCTCACCCTTCATGACAATTTCAGGATCACGGTGCAAAGCCTCTTTTTTGTGAAGAAAGGACACAGGTGCTTTTCTGTGGGTTCAGTTTGAACCCGCTTTCATCAGCCCATTTGGACACCTTGTTAAGAGCAAGATAAGCCTGTGGCTCACAGATCCTAAGAGAACACGATTGAAAACCTATCTGAACATCGTCGACATATGTTGAATAAGACATATTACGTGGGATGTACAGACAGAGAGGATTCATTTGTATAATAAACAGCGTACAGCGTACAGCTGAGCACCCCACCCTGTGGCACACTGGTTTCCTGCACAAATGTTTGGGACACAAAACATTGCCCGTTCTAACATGGAATGTGCGATCAGACAGATAACTTTCAATGACACTGAACATATTACCGCATGTACCTATGTGTGAGAGGTCTCTCAATATCCCAAACCTCCACGTCGTATCATAGGCCTTCTCCATGTCGAGGAATACAGATAAGAAAAACTGATTATGAACAAAAGCCTCAGTCTGGAAGCGTAGCGCTAGTAGACACGGACTAGAGGAAGACACACGGACACACAGACGGAAGCGCTCTAGCAACTGGTCTTCCTCTATTCCGTGTCTACTAGCGCTACGCTTCCAAGTATGAATTTCCAACTCGCCCAAGAAACAGCACTCCTAAAAGCCTCAGGTATGCGTGCCTCGATATGTATGGGAAGGTCAGTAGTGGACCTGCTCTCTAAACCCGCACTGGCATGGGTCGAGCATTCGTTTGATTCTAGGAAGTGTCATCATCATCATCAGCCTGTCTACGCCCACTGCAGGGCAAAGGCCTCTCCCATGTTCCGCCAATAAACCCGGTACTGTGCTTTCTGCGCCACGTTATACCTACAATGTTCTTAATCTCATCTACCCACATAACTTTCTGTCTCCCCCTCACGCGTTTGCCATATCTTGGAATCCAGTCAGTTACGCTTAATGACCACCGGTTATCCTGCCGACGTGCTATGTGCCCGGTCCATATCCATTTCTTCTTCTTGGTTTCAACTATGATATCCTTAACCCCGTTTGTTCCCTGACCCACTCTGCTCTCTTCCTGTCTCTTAAGGTTACACCCATCATTTTCCTTTCCATCGCTCGCTGCGTCGTCCTCAATTTAAATTGAACCCCTTTGTAAGTCTCCAGGTTTCTGCTCCGTAGGCAAGTACCGGTAAGATGCAGCTGTGTATATACCTTCCTCTTGAGGTATAGTGGTAGACTACCATTCATGATTTGATAATGCTTGCGGAATGAGCCCCATCCCATCCTTATTCTTCTAGTTATTTCACTCTCATGGTTCGGCTCCGCGGTTACTACCTGTCCTAAGTAGACGTACTCCCTTACAACTTCCAGTGTCTCGCCACCTATCGCTAAGCGCTGTTCTCTGCCAAGATTGTTCCACATTACTTTAGTTTCGTGCATATTAATTTCAGACCTACTCTTCTACTTTCCGTATCCAGTTCAGCATTCATGAGCTGCAATTCGTCTCCGCGTTACTCATGAATGCATCTAGGAAGTGTAGTAAGCGGCTATTAATCATTTTTTTCAAACACTTTGCAGAGGCAACTGGTTAACGCTATAGGTCTGTAACTTGATACATCAGGGAGATCCTTTCTCTACTTCAAAATTAGAATTATAACAGCCTCCTTCCAAGAAGAGAGGACCACACCCGAAAACCATACGAGATTGTCAAGAGAAAGGAGGGTTTTTTTTGTGTTTCGGAGGGTAGTTCCTTCAGCATCTCGTACATTACGCTGTCAGAACCTGGGATAGACTTATTACAACAGTTGAGTGCTGTTTGCAGTTCTGCTAAGCAGAATGGTTCATTATACGCCTCATCTCTCGCGGATTTTCTTTATTTTTGTTTTTCTATTCGTACTTTGTAATTTTGGAAGGTTTTGGAGTAGTGTGAGGAGCTCGATATGTGTTCGAAATGTGCGCCAAGAAAATTGGCTTGATCCTCCAAGCTTTCCCGAGGCTATTTACTAATGGCAGGAAATATGCTTGTTGGCCCTTAATTTTCTTTACCTTATTCCACACTCTTTTCATCTGTGTAAGAGTTGATACTCGATATGAATTTTGTCCACCTTTCTCGTCTAGCTTGTCGACGCGTTCTCCTTGCCTGCGAGTTGACCTGCCTGAAATGTCCAGGTTTTCTACTGTGGGGAATCGCGAAGCAACGCCCACGCTTTATTCTGACTCATCCGCGCTTTCCTACATGCATCGTTGCACCATGGAACTCGGCGCTTGGAACCCATGCTACTCACTTGAGGAATGAATTTAAATGCGGCGTCAAGTATAAAGCTGTAAAATACGTGACAGCGTCATCTGTGGTCAGAACGAACATCTCGGCCCATCTCATGTGTGGAAGTGTTCGGTACCGTTCCCAATCAGCTGAGTCAGTCTTCCATCGAGGAACCTGCGGGGGTGGTTGATCTTTGTTCGGCGTACTCAGGATGATTGGGAAGTGGTCACTCCCATAAGGGTTTTTAAGGACGTTCCACTTAAAAACAGGTAAAAGGGATGGTGACGAAATACTAAGATTTATGGAGGAGTATGAGTTGTTTGCGAGGCTAAAATACGTACACTCCGTTATATTTAAAGACATAAACTAGACGAAAAAACGAGCTGTTCAATGAGACATCCTCGAGCATCACAGCGAGGATCGCCCCGCAGGAGAATGTGTGCATTAAAATCACCTAGAATAAAAAAATGCTCTGGTAGGCTCTATTAATGATTCTAAATCGCGTCTGTGTAGCTGATGTGGTGCTATATACACGGGGCATATGGTAACGAGTTTATTAAAAAGCATAGCTCGAATGGCCACTGCCTCACGGGCCGTCTGGAGCTTCAAATGCTGGCATGCTATACTTCTATCAGCTAATAGGCCACCGCCAGATGATTCGACAGCATCCTCGCGGTCTTTTCGGAAAGTAATGTTGCCGGAGGAAGTCCGTGTGTTTGGGAGTTAGGTGTGTTCTTGCACACACAGCACTTTCGCGTTGAACTTGCTCAGAAGTTCTTGGACGTAATCTAGATTTCTAAGTAGTCCTCTTACGTTCCATTGTATGATTTTGTACATCCTGGAAAAAAGGAAAAAGTGCTGTGTGTAAAGAAGACGGAGATTGGCTTATTTTACGTGGCCTTTGTGAGGCCCTGTAATCGGTGTTTTGTTCTTTTGGAGCGGTTGAGAGAAGCTCGCCGCTCCTTCGTGCTTGCTGCACAGTTTGGCTTGAACTGGTGTTCATAGCCTCTTGCGAGGCACTGGACGCCCGCTCCACAGAGCGATCTGTGCGTCGCTTAGACTTCGCCTCGGTTAACGAAGTCTTTGTCCCCACCGAGCTGAAGGCCGATGAGACCCCCTTGGCCTCGTGATTGCCCTGGCTACTGCCAGAGCTTGTGGAGGCCACTGGTGTGGACTGATTGACAGTGGGCAGAGCAGCGCTGGCTGCTCCCACGCAAGGCGTGGTCCGGGCAACTGCCAGGGTCCTCTGTGGTGCCGCCCCTCGTTGCACCACTTCGGCGAAAGATGTTTTAGTGCGAATGATGACGAGATCCGTTGTCTTGCTTCCATGAGTGTGTTATTTTCCTTAACATTTATAGTAATTATTTCTTTTTCTTTCTTCCAGGCTGGGCACGCTCTGGAGTATGCCGGGTGACTACCGTCGCAGTTTGCACAGAGAACCTCGTCATGGCTGCAGTCATCACTACTGTGACCAGTAGTGCTACACTCAGCACACGACAGCTGCCCTCGGCAGCTATGGGATGCATGATCAAATCGCTGGCATTTCAAACAACGCCTCGAAATTGGAATGAACGGTTTTACATAGCCAGTTTCAAAGTCTCGGGTAAAGTGGTTGAGCTGAAGGTGAGTATCAAGTGCTTTGTTGCTATTTCGTTGTTGTTACGTCTGATTGTGATGCGTTGGACATGTGTTACACTTTGGCCCTTCCATCTATGAAGGAGCTCTTCTTCATTCAGTGTTATCAAATCTTCGTCCGATACCACGCCCTTCACTGTATTCATGGTATAATGTGCGCTCACAGAGACGGGGATGTTACCAAAGGCTACGAGGTGTGAGAGTTTATTGTACTGTTCCTTGTCTTTCAGTTCGAGAAGCAAATCTCCGCTTGCCATCTTTGTGGCCTTATAGCGGGTTCCAATGGTCTCTTTCAGGCACTTGGCCACAAGAAATGGTGAGGTTGCTCTAGCTTTTGTAGACGATTGTTTGCAGTGGAGGACGTGGTATTTTGGGAAAGTTTCTCAGTTTTTGGGCCAAAGGAGTGAAGTTGCGTCGGTGCATACCCTTTTCGGGGCAGGATCGGTTACTGAAGGGGTCGAGGATCCCATGGGAAAAAGTTGATTTTTTAGTAACGGCGCCTGCCACCCACTACGGAGCCCAACAAGGGGACGTGGCAGAACATATGGACAAGTCCGCGCAACGCCAGCAGTATGCGGTTACTATAACCCAATATGGTTTACCCCAGGTTGGATAGCCACACAAGGTTAACCCTTTCCGCCAGGAAAATTGGAAGTAACTAGAAGATAGAAGAGGACAGGAAAGGCTAAATGGAAGAGAGAAAGACGAAGATGTGGGTAGAGAGAGATAGGAAAAGGCGACTACCAATTTTTCCTGGGTGGGTCAGCCAAGGGTCTACGTGAAGCCAGGGCCAAAGGGGTGTGTTGCCTCTGCTTGGGGGCCTTCAAGGTCCCAACACCGGCGTCGGCTCAACCCCCAGGATCCCGTTTTCCCCGGACACGGCAAAGCCACGCATCGCTAGGCGTGGGAGGGGGTCGAAACCACCACGTTAGCTCGGGTCCGCGGTGTCGCTACGCACCAAACGCATGCTTGCGCAGACGCCCCTACAGGGCTTCGCCTTCATGAGTAGGACGCGATGGCGCAATCGGGCCTCGTGTGCATCGCCTTCTGAATTGCTAGACTGGCTTCCGTTCTTGGGTGTGCCTCAACCATGCCGTAAGGAAAGGAACGACTGTGCACTTAATCAAATCGAATCAAGTTTATTCATCTTTCGAAGAAATGAAAGATAGGAGCTGTCACAAAAAGCTACTACAGTGAGTAGCTTGACGAGGTGACAGCCCCTCCTTGACAGAACAGCAGCAGGCAGTGAACAGGACAAATAATAACATGGAATTAGATTCCAAAGATACACAAGAGTTTAATACATATTATACACAAGCTGTAGATTGGTTGGTTGGTCGGTTCCTAAGGGAATAGCTCAACCCACTACGGGGGATCGGCCACGAAGCGTGCGGCAGTAGACTTTGTGAAAAAATAAAATAAAAGGAATATGCGAGAAAGATAATTTATAGTAAAAAAATGTTGGGGCAATTTTGATTTTTTTTTCTTTTTTATGAAATGTTAATTAAATGAGTGCTAAATAATAGAGTTAAATAAATAAGTAATTACAGAAATATAAGTAAGGGAATGAAATGATATATTTCTACTAATTATGCCTGGAATATTGGTGTGAAGTCTAGAACACTGGTATAACAGGATATAACGAAGAAAAAAAGAGCCCAAGTGTGAAATAGTGTTGGCTAGGTGAAGAAAACAGCATTCAAAAAGAAAAAAAAACGACGAAATAAGGTAACATTGGCCGTTTCAAGGTATCCTAGAATGCCTACTGCAAGTACAACTAAGTGCCCACTACGCCATAATTCGTCCTTTTGCGAATCAGAGAAGGGCCCACTACGCGTCCGTAAGGCAACACGCGATCCTACGCAGCTGTTCACTTTGTTGATGCTTTTTTTAAAGCTGATGAGCTTTAAATATGTCTGAGCGCTTTGTAGTGGGTGGGGGGCCTTTTAAACACCCTCTCGTTGCGCAATTTACATATTTTGACGCCTGGCGCGATTCTACGCTTCTGCCATGCAATATTGACGCGAGGTAGGCTGGTAACCGTAGTGGCCAACCCCTTGAAAGAGAACAACGAAGTTGTTCGGTGTGCGCGCGCTTCTGGGTGTCGGCCTTGTTCTAGAGTAAACGTTCCTATTTTGTATCTTCGCCCTGTCTTCTCCCATCAATCAGTTAGCCTGGTGACATTTTAACACGAAAGTGTTTTATCGGGGTCCACCAAGACTTCAGTGACGTATTTCCGTCACGGAAATGACGTCGAAAAAATATACACAATCAGATGGCAAAGAAAAAAGGTACCGTCAACGGGCATCGAACCCACGGCCGCTCGGTCCGCAACGACAGATGCCGGGCACGCTATCCACTGCGCCACGGTGACAGACTCTGGAGGCTTTACAAAAGCGCCTTTTATATCTACCACTCTCCCGGTCGGCTGGGTGGTGTTGACCTCTGGGAGTGGTCAGGTAAAGTAATTCGTCATTGCTGTGGTCTTCGCGACTAGCACCTGCAACGCGTTTCGCGTCCCTCCCATTCGGCGCGTTTTCAATAAAAGTTGAATTTTGTCAATGCCTTAACACAACGCGAGGTGGCGACCTTTGCGCAAGCGTCGTAAAAGCGTCGGCCTCGCTCATCATCACGTTAATACAAACCAAAAATAGCTCTGCGACGCGCGCCTGCCTCACTTGGCTGTAACCCCGCGTTCCCCGTTGTCGCGCTCGCCCGAGAAAAATCGCGGCCGGGCTATGCCACCATAGCCGGGCTACCGGGGCGACACGACGTGCTTTCATTTCCCTCTAGTGCGGCCGTAATGTTCAATCACATTTTAACATGCCGCGGGATGGCGAAGAAGCTCTGCGTCCAATATGCGACGCTCTTCTGGCTATCACAACTCGTTCACTGATTACTCCTTCACCGTTAACTACTACAGCTACCACAAGGGTTTGTTTAATCATTTAACATGGACGTTAGTTATCAGGATGGAGATGTACCACCAGTCGTCAAAATGGGTGCATACACGTTCAACGGCGCCATTAGCTGCCAGACATCAATATACATTGTGCAAATTCGCTTATATCAATGTAGAGTAAGCATTCAGTTACTTCTGTAAGGGCACGCTTTACTTTCGTGTTATTCCGATTCCTATGCCGGAGGGATCAACCGTCTTTTCTGGTGATGGTGGGGTACGGTAGATGATACGGTCTCCAGAGCGCACCCGAGACGCAAGCCCGCCGAATAGTCCGACCGAGCTTACCCCTGTGCACGTACGTACCAGTCGTCGTCTCCAGGGCCTCCAGCCACTGCACGGTTTGCTACCTCAACGCACGCGAACTATGAATCAAACACCCCTAACGCTACCGTGCAAGCACCTGCGCAGCTCGTTGTCAACGAAACCAGGACGCCGAAGACATTTCATGGAGCTGCTTTCAAGGATGCCGACGAATGGCTTGAGCACTTCGACCCATCATCAACTACTGGACCCAAGAGCGTAAGCTACGCTATGTCTACTGCGTCTCGAAGATTCAGCAAAAACGTGGTTTGAAAACCATGAGGCAACGCTAACGTCGTGGGATGAGTTTCGTCGGCAGTTCCTCAGCGCCTATGCCAGAGCGGACAGGAAGGGGAACTGAGTGTGCGATGGAGGCCAGAGTTCAAGGCCCAAACGAAAGAGTAACAACATACATAGAGGACATGGATCGGCTGTTCAAGCGTGCGGACCCCTCTATGACTGAAGCCAAGAACGTTCATCACTGATTCGGGGTGTCAAGAAAGAAATTTTAGCGGCCTCATTCGAAACCCGCCTGCGACACTTACGGAGTTCCACGATGAAGCACTGCAATGGAGAGGGCCCTTCAACAGCGTGCCAGGCAGTATAACCGCGATGTCATGCAATCAAGCGAGGTAACTTCTGTCACTCTCGGCAATGACATCGGCGCCTTGCGTGAGCTCATCAGGGCTGTCATCAAGGAGGAGCTACAAAAAATGCAGATGACTGCTCCACCTGTAGGGCAGCTCTCCGTTGCGGAGATGGTTCGCGCCAAGGTACATCATGCTGTCCACGCTCCCCAACACTACGAGGCGCCACAACAACGGCAGTGCGTCAAGATGAGCTACGCGGAAGCAGGCGACGTCCTCCACCGTGCAGTATTCCCGGCGTGGTGCACCCGTTCAGCAAATGGAAGTCGGCTTCAGCGCGCGCAACCCACGTTCATCGCCGAAGCAAGATCAAGGAAGCGCGATGTCTGGCGCACGCCGGACAGGCCCCTTTGTTTTCATTGTGGGGAAGCCGGACACATCTACCGAACGTGCCCTTACCGCCGTGTCGGTCTCGTGGATTTTCGCCGAATGCCCCTCGTCCGCGACCTGGTGAACGTGCACTGGAAATAGAGAACTTCATCTCGAATCGTCGCAATAACGAGCATCGATGGCATGAGCCCCGTTCATCGTCTCCTGCTCGTTATAGGTCCCCAAGCCCAGCCTTTTCACGCGGCGCTTCGAGACGCCGCTCGCCCAGTGCTGCAGGTCGGGAAAACTGAGTTCAGCGACTCCGGAGGTGAGGCCGCTGACGCTGACTGCACTGAAGATCCTCCATTACGGCGACATCGACGACAGAAAAGAGACACAAAGACGCAGCCAAAAGTGGTAACATCCAACATTACTGTAACCGTGGACGACGAAGAAGTAACGGCGGTAATAGATACTGGAGCAGGCACTTCAGTTATGAGCATAGACCTTGCCTGCACGCTGAAGGTCTACACAGTGGACTGGCTCGCAGATTCGGACGGCAGGAGGCCATCTTCTAACTCCGGCGGGAAGATGCACAGCACGATAAGCATTCATGGGTTTACGTATCTCGGAGATTTCATGATACTGCCGAATTGCTCAAGGGACCTAATTCTCGGAATGGACTTCCTGCAGGCTAACGTAGCCGTGATTACTTGCAAGAATCGCAGGTAACGTTTTCCACGGCGTACGCCTTAGCGGGTATCAGTGACGACAGTTATTTCAGTGCCTTGAGGGTTGCCGACGACAACGTCACGTTACCGCCGAAGAGTAGCGTATTGACCCCGGTAACCTGCGACGTATTCGACGAATTGGACAACTATGAAGGCATTGTCGAGGCAAATATTTCTTTGTTGCTCAAACGGAACATCTGCATAGCCCGAGGCCTTGTTCGGCTGCAGAATAAATGCTCTCAAGTTCTGCTGACAAACTTCAGCAATGAATTTCAGACGTCCCTCAAGGCACCGCTGTCGCCTTCCTCAGCGACATCGCCGACTTCTCCGACATCGGTACGTTAGAGTTGACTTCATCGGATGCAATAACTTGTGCTAACCTAGGCAGCCGCATTCACGTTAACGCTGACTTGTCAGATGCGCAAAGGAGAGCCTGCTAAGCCTTGTTACAGAATTCTCGGGTCGCTTCTCCACATCATCGAAAGTTCAGCGCACTTCCGTGATCAAGCACCGTATGTTACGGAGGAGTCGGCGCGGCCTCTTCGCCAGCATCCATACCGCGTGTCCCCAAAGGAGAGGGAGGCGCCTAAGCGTCAAGTTCAGGAAAGGCTGAATGATGACGTCATTCAACCGTCGACAAGTCCGTGGGCGTCGCCTGTGGTACTAGTAAAGAAAAAGACAACACACTTCGCTTCTGCGTTAACTACCGACGACTTAACAGAGTCCCAAACGCGATGTTTATCCCTGCCGCGGATGATGACGTCTTCGACCGTCTACGCCATGCTCAGTTCTTTACATCATTAGACCTCAAGTCAGGGTACTGGCAAATTGAGGTTGACGAGGGCGACCGTGAGAAAGCTGCGTTCGTGACTCCTGACGGCTATACGAATTTAAAGTATTGCCTCTCGGTATCTGTTCCGCTCCCGCCACATTTCAAAGAATGATGGACACTGCTCGATGGTCTAAAGTGGCAGACGTGTCTTGTATTTTGGACGACGTCGTTGTGTTCTCAAGCACATTCGACGAACACCTCACACGGCTAAAAAGCGTACTCACAGCAATACGCAAGGCAAACCAGACTATCAAGCCCGAGAAATGCTACTTTGGCTACCAGGAACTTAAGTTTCTAGGCCACGTGGTGAGCCCTGACGGTGTTCGACCAGACCCAGATAAGCTGACTGCCGTTGCCGAGTTTCCTCGTCCTGAAGACAAGAAGGCTGTTCAGCGGTTCCTTGGCCTCTGCGCCTACTACCGTCGTTTCGTTGAAGGATTCTCCAAAATTGCGGAACCTCTTACGAGACTAACGCGACAAGATGTACTCTTCGTGTGGACGGAAGCGCAACAACAGGCCTTCGTACAGTTACGCAAGCGACTTCAAACAGCTCCAGTGCTGGCACATTTGACGATACTGCGGAACCTGAAGTTCACACCGCACGCCAGCAACGTAGGACTCGGAGCCATTCCAGTTCAATGGCAGGACGGCACAGAACTTGTGATCGCTTACGCGAGCCGCAGTCTCACAAAAGCAGAGGCTAACTACTCTATTACCGAAAAAGAGTGCTTAGCAGCCGTTTGGGCCATCAGCAAGTTTCGACCTATCTGTACGGTCGGCCATTTCGAGCGGACAGTGACCACCATTCGCTTTGTTGGCTTGCCAATCTCCGAGATCCATCAGGCCGCCTCGCTCGTTGGAGCCTTCGTCTTCAAGAGTACGACATAACTGTCGTCTACGGTCCGAACATAAGTATACCGATGCTGACTGCCTATCGCGTGCCCCTACTCCCGTGACATCATCGGATATGGAAGAAAATTCGCCGTTTCTTGGCTTCGTCGACGTGGTGCGGATGGCTGAACATCAACGTGAGGACACTGAGCTGCTTCCTGTCATCCGCTATCTTCAGGGAGCTGACGTTGTCGTCCCACGCCCGCTCTCAGGACTGACGTCGTATTGCCTACGGAACAATGTTCTCTACAAGAAAAATTTCGACAACAGCCAGGAAACTTTTCTCCTCGTCGTTCCGACGGCACTGAGTGGGGAAGTTTTACAGGCGTGCCACGACGACCCCTCTGCCGGTCACTTAGGCTTTGCGAGGACATTAGCACGCATACGCCAAAAATACCTCTGGTCACAGCTATATTCGTCAGTTCAGCGCTATGTCAGGACCTGCCGTGACTGTCAGAGGCGTAAAGTTCCACCCGTCAAGCCTGCCGGCTTCCTCCAGCCTTTGGATCCGCCTCCAGTGCCGTTCCAGCAAGTGGAAATGGATCTTCTCGGTCCCTTTCCTACGTCATCCTCGGAAAACAAATGGATAATCGCCGCAACCGACTAACTCGCTATGCGGAGACAAAAGCTGTGCCCAGGGGAACTGCTGTCGAAGTCGCCAGATTCTTCGTCCACGACATCGTGTTGCGTCACGGTGCACCTACTGTTCTCATCATTGATCGCGGTGCAGCATTTACTGCGGAGTTATTGCAATAGGTCGCCAAGCTAACGCACACCAACCACCGGAAGACCACAGCCTATCATCCCGAAACCAACGCTTTGACGGAGCGATTAAACAGAACACTGGCCGACATGCTGTCTATGTACGTGGATGTGGAGCACAAAACGTGGGATCAAATTTTGCCATATGTGACGTTTGCTTATAATACAGCTGTGCAAGAGACCACCGAGCTTACACCATTCGAGCTTGTTTACGGTCATCGCATCACAACGCCGTTAGACGCCATGCTCCCAATAGAACACGACACCAACAGAAATGACAGCGTTGATGACTTCATTCAGAAAGCCGAGGAAGCTCGCCAGCTTGCTCGGAACCGCATTCGCACGCAGCAGGACAACGACGGTCGCCGTTACAACAGGGACCGACGGAACGTTCATTGCCAACCGGGTGACTACGTCTGGGTGTGGACACCTATCCGACATCGTGGGCTCTCGGAGAAGTTGTCACGACGCTATTTCGGCCCTTACGAAGTTGTGCGCTGCATCAGTAATGTGAATTACGAGGTGGTGTCCCAAAGCTCTGACCCGAGTTTGAGCCGACGACATCCACGTGCTGAGGTTGTTCACGTCGTACGGATGAAGCCGTACCACGTCCGCGAGTGATAACCGACACTTCGAAACCCGTTCGAATATTGTACTACGTTACCTTGTTTTTTTTTTTCTTTCACGGAACCACCTTTCTCCCTAGTGCTCTCTTCTTGCACCCTGAACCCATCGACCGGGAGGGTCGCTCTGAGAGGGGGGAACTGACGCGAGGTAGGCTGGTAACCGTAGTGGCCAACCCCTTGAAAGAGAACAACGAAGTTGTTCGGTGTGCGCGCGCTTTTGGGTGTCGGCCTTGTTCTAGAGTAAAGGTTCCTATTTTGTATCTTTGCCCTGTGTCTTCTCCCATCAATCAGTTAGCCTGGTGACAATATTACGTGTGCTAAGGACTCTTCTTCCACTACATGACATTTAGTGTCCTTTTTCGAAACAGCTTTAAGCAATAGCGTAGCTCTGTGGTAGAACACTTGCTTGCCACGCAGACGGCCTGGGTTCGATTCTCACTGGAACCGAAGTTTTTTATTATTATTTTATTTGCATCTTTCTCGATTTTCAGTCACGGACGATGATGATTTTTCCCTCACAACCAACGACGCTGACGCCGGAATTTCTGCGAAATGAGCTCTTTAACGCTATTGCGTTACAAACGCTTCTGCTAGCAGGATTCGTACTTGCCACCTCCTCATCCCCTGTCGAGTTCTCCACCATTGCGCCACGCTGCAACAAGCCGTCTTTGCCGTACAAAGACGAGTCAAGACAGAACACACCGTTTGGCTTCACCTTTACAGGTCGCATACCAAAGAAAGACGCGATCTTCCTTTCCAACTGAAACTTGCATCTTCATCAGACACAAACTGCTGACGGCCATGCATGACATTCCGATCATGCTAACAGCACACAACTTTCCTTGAGAATTAACAACTCCAAAAAGATATTAAAATTACCGAGGAGCAGGTGAAGTTTATCAGCTGTTACTGCCAAGTTTAAGAGTTGTTTCTCTCTCTACCAGCGGCTGACATTCACAGAAGTTTGATGTTGACTGTAATCTTTTTTCGATAACTACGCGCCTACTTGATTGAATAACATGTATTTTCTCGCGCAAGCGACGACATGCCAGTACAGCGGCCGTGTACTCATTTGCAGCTCTATCGATACCTACTACTACATACCCGATCGGCAAAAACCAAACTGAATGCGGAAGAAGTATGTCATCATGCTAGTTCAATAAGACGTACTAATTGACAAGCCTGTGTTCTCACATATGAGTCAGCGAAGAGCCGGGGAGTGCACCCAGTGGCTTTCGGCGGCTGCCTGTGTTCGTTTACTAAAAGCACGTTGCAATGATGCTCGTCGCTTCTTGTGCGGACACCGTATGCAAGAAAAAATAGTTCATTCAGATTAACCGATACCAAAGCTCTACTGTACAGTCATTTTTACTTGTCGGAAGTGCGTGTCATTAAACACAGAAGCACCGATAGCATGTAGATGGGCCTGGCCAGTATGCTGGGCTTATCGTCGCTGGAGGTCGTTTGTGTCATATTGAGCGGGAGCAATCTGGGCACAGATGGCTTGTGAAGGTTAAAGTGTGTGCACTTTAACGGTTCCATTAAAACGTAGCCGAGGCAAGCCAATGTGTAACAATTGCCAGAGATGTGTTTCGATTGTGGCTCTGTCGAGCGGCCGTGTTTTTTCTGGCGTATGTGCCATGGCACCGCATGTCGAATTGGACGCCGGATCATTGTAGATTATTCCTCGGCCAGCCCTGATAAAAGATCGTCACAACTGTATTTGTAAGCGCGTAGCTACGACTCTAAGACTAGGGCATAAGTGGCATTACTGCATTTAGCCGATTTCCTAATGAAAATGGTGTTGAATATTATGTGGTTTTATAGTAGCAGGTTGATGTGCCAACAGTGTGCCTCCGTATCACCAGATACTTACACGTGCTCTGTGTATGGTGCTTGTTTAAATGCGCACAACAGAGCAGTTGCCACCGACACTGGAAGGGGCAGATATGCCGCTTACTGTGTGCATGGCTGTCCGTAGTGCAAGCGGTATATGTTCAGTGTTGCCGTGTTGTGTAAGATTAGAATGTCCGTTCTGTATATGTGACACCAGCTTCAGACATTCTCAGTTAGCATGTTCACTGTTAGATTGTAGAAAACGCACGGCGGTTTTCTTTTTCGCTTTTTTAGCTACAACTGCAAACAGATTTCTCAACGTAACGCTACAATGCTGTGTCGGTATAGCGTTCACCAAGTAATTCGCAACTGGTACTGACAGCGTGTATCTATGCAAATTTTTACAAATGCGATCTCAATGCTGTGCATCTTCAGCTTCACCGCGATATCCTTTTGGACATGGCAAAACAACACGCGATGAATCTTGTCACATTTCAAGATGTGGCAGGCCTTATTTCGGGAAAAGCGGATGAATCCTTGAGGGTACTCCTTCCAGAAGTTGTCAAGCCTCTACTAATTGCAATGGCGATTCTGGTGATTTCTTCAGAAGTTGGTCATCCATGAGCTTAGCTTGTATTAGCGTGGTACATTTGAGAAGTAGACACGACACACACAAAAGAGAGACAGGTGGGCGCTACCAGGTCTCTTTTTTGTGTGTGTGCAGTGTCTACTTCTCATATGTACCGCGCTAATACAAGCTAAGTTCAGGTGATTCCTGGTTCTCCAGAGAGTTAAAACTCACCTGTGCTCAACGACGGGACGGGCCAGACTTAACCATACCAGAAGCACTCCCTTTGACCATAGCAGTGGCGCTCCCCTTAACCCTTCCCTTGTTATTTCTTTGCATGAAATAGCCACAACCGTGGCTTCTTAAATAACCATACCACTCTAAAAAGACAGGGCGTGCAAACACGGACACAAGAAAGAAGTAAGGACACCACAAACGCCGACTAACAACTGAAGAGACGCACAACGGCGGAAAAGAAAGAAGGCGCGATAACTTATCTGCGCATGCCCATGCAACAGGCGAACCTATCAATCCGGCACGCGTGGCGGTCTACGTGGAAGATAACTGTTAAGGCATTTGATTTCATCTTTATGCAAGTTAATCGACGGTTGGCTCACGCATGCGCTATCACTATTCTCGATATGCCATGCTTCAATCACCAGGCGCGTTTCTTCATTTCTATACCGGTACAACACTGCGCATTCATCGAATTTAGGCGTGCACTTACAATCTCGACACTGCAAAGATAGATTAGAAGGTGAGCCTCCTGTTAGCGATCTCTTATGTTCCAACAATCTCTGCTTAATGCATCGGCCCGTCTGCCCTACGTAGAAGCGGCCGCAGCTGAAAGGGACCTTATACACCACACTCGTACGGCAATCCGTGAATTTGTTGGTGTGTTTTACGAAACAAATATCGGTCCGCTTCTTGTCTTTTACTCGCTCATTTTTCCTCTGCACAGCGGCACAAATTACCTAGCTAGTTGGCAGCCACCAGCGCAAACGCGACGAACCACGTGACGTTTCTTCGTGCACTTCAAAGGAAATAAAAGTTCAGTTGTTGTTTGAGACGCGAGTGGCTTTCTTCGCTTGCGCGACCTGCTCGCCCAGCTCGTCCTAGCAGTGCGTTCCCATAGCGCCTTAGGTAATTCTGTCACTAAGATTTTTCGTTACGTGGACGATTACTTGATTTTTTGTAGTGGTGAGGATTTTGAAACAGTGGTAACTTCAGTGAGCGAAAAATTTGAAATAAATGGAGGAGGGCTGAGCTTTACTAAAGAGGTGCCTCAGAATAATGGAATTCAATTTCTAGACATTTCCTTAACGTTCCAGAAGAACCACGTGTGCTGGCAGTATTCTCCTAGATCTTCGAAACCGCTGTTAAATTTTTCGTCGAAGTACTCGAAGGTTGTAAAAAAAAAATCACAGCATATACACGGGTGAATGATGAAGAGCTTGGGCGAAGTTCTTGAAGCAATCATCGTTACCCCGTGAAATCTTCAGTGGTTTCACCCAGCAGTAATCAATCAAAGCGATAGCCCAGTACATCATCAAAGACGTGACAAAGACAACATATATATACATATATATATATATATATATATATATATATATATATATATATATACTATATGGTATAATACAACGGAGGCGTTCTCAACAGTGATAAATATTTATTTCCCAACAGTTTCGGGAGGGGCCCTCCCTTCTTCGGGGGATGAGTTAAAACTGATGAAGTTCGGCCTTGCTTCTTGCCGCGTCGCTCTCTCGCCTTCAAGGACATTTGAGAGAGTCGCTATTTCCCTCTCCCGTCATGCTGCATAACATACGTAGACGTGGGAGAGAGACGGGGGGGGGGGCGAAGAACTTTACTGAGACCCCGAGGAAATGAATCATGCGCTTATGGGCTTCCTTGGCAACCAATACAAGTGCACTTGCGAGGAACCCACTACGCTATAAATCACTGTAATTTTACTGAGACCACAGGAAGTGGATCATGCGCTTATGGGCTTCCTTGGCAACCAATACAAGTGCACTTGCGAGGAACCCACTACGCCGTAAATCATTGTAATTTTTGAGAAGTAGGGCAGCAGGCACTGTGCCATTTTTCGTCATTCTACGGAGAGCGTTGGTACCTGCTAAACGCATGTAAGCTTTTTGCGCACTTTGTTGATGCTGTGCCTGATGACGATGAAGAATTATGGCAGAGCCCTTTGTAATGGGTGGAACTTTAAACGGCCCACCAGTATGTAATTTGCATTGGGTGACGCCCGGTCGCTATTTCCCTCTCCCGCCATGCTGTATAAAATACGTTGACGTGGGAGAGAGGGGGGGGGGCGAAGAACTTTACTGAGACCCCGAGGAAATGAATCATGCGCTTATGGGCTTCCTTGGCAACCAATACAAGTGCACTTGCGAGGAACCCACTACGCTATAAATCACTGTAATTTTACTGAGACCACAAGGAAGTGGATCATGCGCTTATGGGCTTCCTTGGCAACCAATACAAGTGCACTTGCGAGGAACCCACTACGCGTAAATCATTGTAATTTTTGAGAAGTAGGGCAGCAGGCACTGTGCCATTTTTCGTCATTCTACGGAGAGCGTTGGTACCTGCTAAACGCATGTAAGCTTTTGCGCACTTTGTTGATGCTGTGCCTGATGACGATGAAGAATTATGGCAGAGCCCTTTGTAATGGGTTAGAAGCATTCAACAACCTACTCGTTGCGCAATTCGCATGTGTGACGCCTGGTTACAGATTTCGCGTTGTGCGACGCTTGGTGCTTATTTTACTCTTCTACTACGCAATTTGCGTATGCTAATGTGGTTCCTTCCCGACATGAAGCCCGTATAGGACCTTTTTGCAAAGCATTTTCAAGCATCGGCATGGCTCAGAGGTTGAATACTAGGCTCCCACGCAGAGGGCCCAGTTCGAACCTCGTTCCATCCTGGAATTTTGTTTTTCAAGCGACTAGTTACGGACAGCGGCGCGGCGGCGGCGGCGGACAACTACGGCTCCAAAACAGCCGGTGAAATGATCTCATAACAGCTTTCGCTGTAAAACGGATCGTTGCGCTTTGCGTGGATACAGGCAGCTCAAAAGTGTACAACGCCTAACTCGTGCCCTTTACCTCGCATTGATGACGCTGTTGGTACAGTACGCCACTGCAAGTTCTTTTCGTCCTTGATTTACGCGCAGGTACTGGCAGATCAACGTCGCGGAGGAAGATAGTAAGACTGCCTTTCGCACTCCTTCGGGCTTGTATGATTCAACCGCATGCCGTTGGACTGGGAACGGCTCCTAGCACATTTCAGCGTGCGATGAATTCCGTGCTAGGATCTCTGAAGAATCAAACCTGTGTGGTATACCTCGACATCCTGGTCGTTGCAAGACAGAGATGAACATCTTCGCAATTTGGAGGAAGTGCTGCACAGACTATATGAAGCAGGATTCCGTTTAAACCGAGAGAAGTGCCAATTCGGACTGCCCAAGATTTCATACCTTGGACATAATATATCTCCTATCGGCATTCAGCCGCTCCCGGAGCGCATCGTTGCGGTGTTGGAGTATCCCACACCAACCTGTTGAAAGAGGTTGTCATTTGGTATGGCTTCGTATTTGCGAAGGTTTATTCCTCACTTCGCTTCGATCGCAGCTCCCTTGAGCGGTCTTTCTTAAAAAGGACGCACGGTTTGAATGGGGCACCTTGCAAGAAAATGCTTTTCAAACGATAAACACAAAGCTCACTTGCTGCCCAATATTAAGTCACTTCAATGATGACTGGACCACCGAAGTTCACACCGATGCCAGCCAAGTTGGTCTAGGCGCAGTGCTGGTGCAGCGCGATCCAGATGGCAAAGAACATGTTGTTGCTTCGCCAGCCGGAAACTTTCAGACCACCGAGCGCCACTATCACTCCAATGAGCTAGAATGTCTTGCAGTGGTATGGAGTGTCGATGATAAATTCCGACATTATCTTTTCGGCGGAAATTCGCGGTGGTGACCGATAATGCTGCAATAGCATGGATGTTTCCAAGCAGCAACTAAAGCACAAATTTGCCCGGTGGATATCACGCTGCAAGAATACGATTCGATGTGCGCCATCGCGCCGGGGGCTAAACAACGTCGCCGATGCCCTCTCACGGAACCCCCTTGACTGTGTGCCACAGACCAGGCAAACCACATTGTTTTCGCCCCTGGACATCTCCAAGCTCAACAGGAGGACAAAGACCTGGCATCAATTATTGCATGTATCGCTGACAAAGGAAACGACTCGATGTTTGTGATGCGCAATGCCGCATTGTACCGATGTCAAGAGGACCAATCTCAAGAGCGTTACTTGCTGGTCGTCCCGAAGTCTTACCGATTAGAAATATGACGAGCCATTCATGACTCCCCAGAAGGCGGACGCACCGGCCAACGTGCCACGCTCCGCAAATTACAAGAACGCTTCTGGTGGCCGAGGATGCAAGTAGTGTCCGTTCGTACGTCGCGACTTGTGAAATCCGTCAGTTTTAAGCGACTGCCGGGGCGCCAGCCTGGATTACTAACCCCTATTTCGATACCTGAGAATATTTTCCACACGGTGGCATCGATTTACATAGGACCTCTGCCCACCACCACTGCAGGAAACCGCTACATCATTGTAGCAGTAGATTAGCTTGTCGAGATACCTGGAAGTGGAAGCCGTGCCATCTCTTGCGACCACTTACCTTATCAATTTCCTGAAGCCCCGATATAATGGAGCGTGGCTTGCCAAAAATTATTATCCGATCGTGCTACAACGTTTAGCAGCCGGGAACTGAAAAAGTACCTTTGCACGGTAGGTGTACAGCACCACTACGCATCGCGCGTTTCACCCCAGGCAAACGGCCTTACAGAGCGAACCAACCAGACATCCAGGCACGACTCGCTCCCTAAACGAGAGTGGGAGAAAAGGGAGAGACCGACTGGGACGTCCACCTCCCGCCCCGCTTTTGCGTTAACACGGCACTGCAGACGTCCACCGGGGAGACGCCGTACGAATTGTCTACGGAAAACTGCCACTGCTGAAAGCGGTCCTCATCTAGATGCTCCCATTGTAGTCGCACGCTCCGACGATCGCAAATCGGTCTGTCAGAAGATAAAAACTGCGGCGATCAAGAAAGCCACCCAGCACAGAAAATCAAAAGCGCTACTACGACAGCCGCCGTAGACCTGCTCCTGCTTACAACATCGGTGACGAGGTGTGGGTGCAAAGGTGCGGCAGCGGGCCGGGCAAGAGCTACTCGCTAAGTTCGACGGGCAATTCAAAATCACTGAGCGCGTAAGAGAAAATACCTGGCGTGTGAGCACCTCAGATGCGAACTTCACTCTCGATAAGCGAAAAAGAAATAACTTTGCCGTGCACGTGTCGCGCCAGAAAAAAGTCAGCAGCTACAGCTGAAATGAACAGTCGTTTCTTTTCTTTGTCAGGTCCGCAGTGTGGCCGAATGTAATGAAGAGCGGCACGGCACTGGGGGGGGGGGGGGGGGGGCCGGCTGAGAGCGAGGAAGAGGAAGCAGAATATAGAACAGGTGGTCCAGCACGGTTGCTGGTCTCTGTGTTTCTTCATTACAATATATATTCGGCCTACCGTTGCAGCGGTAGGCCGATGATTGACGGTGTTTTTACAGCGAAAGCTGTTATGAGATCATTTCACCGGCCGTTTTTGGCGCGTAGTGTCCGCCGCCGCCGGTGTCCCGTAACAGTATTGCTCGAATAAGAAAAAAAAACGAAAAAAAAAAAATTCCAGGACGGAACGAGGGTTCGAAACCGGCCCTCTGCGTGGGAGCCCAGTATCAACCTCTGAGCCATGCCGGTGCTTGAACCTGCTTTGCAAAAAGGTCCTATACAGGCGCTTCATGTCGGGAAGGAACCACATTAGCATATCAATATGCGTGGTAGAAGAGTAAAAGAAGCCCAAGTGTCGCACCACACGAATTCTGTAACCAGCGTCACACATGCGAATTGCCGCACCGATTAGGTTGTTGAAGCTTCCACCCCATTACAAAGGCCGCCCTAATTCTTCATCGTCATCAGGCACAGCATCAACAAGTGCGCAAAAAGCTTACATGCGTTTAGCAGGTTACCAAGCGCTCCGTAGAATGACGAAAAATGGCACCGTGCCTGCTGCCCTACTTCTCAAAAACAATGATTTATAGCGTGTGGGTTCCTCGCAAGTGCACTTGTACTGGTTGCCAAGGAGCCATTAAGCGCTGATCCCATTTCCTCGGGTCTCAGTAAAGTTCTTCGCCCCCCCCCCCCCGTCTCTCTCCCACGTCAACGTATTTTATACAGCATGGCGGGAGAGGAAATAGCGACCGGGCGTCACCCAATGCAAATTACATAACTGGTGGGCCGTTTAAAGATTCCAACCCATTACAAAGGGCTGAGCCATCTTCATCGTCATCAGTCGTCGCGTCAACAGACTACACATAATGCCTTACAGACGTGTAGCTGGTGCCTCACTTCTTCGCAGAATGACGAATAATGGCTTAGTAGGGGCTTCCCCTTCACAAAAATTGTGATTTATGGCGTAGTGGGTACCTTTCTAGTGTACTTGTATTGTAGCCCCAGGAGAGCTTAAAGGGACACTAAAGGCAAATATTAAGTGGACGTTGATTGTTGAAATAGCGGTCCAGAACCTCGTAGTGCTGCTTTTGTGCCAAGGAAGTGCTTATTTTGAAATAAAATCACGTTTTTAGTGGTCCGCATCGCGTTAGCGCGCTTCAAATCTCCCGCCTGAAAATACGACTCTCATACGTCACTGCTGCCGTGCCCAACGTTGCCCGCTTTTACTGCGCGGCCGCCGACACTAGTAGCAGCCGAGCGGAAGTAGCGGGACCCACAGTAGCAACAACGGCGCTGCGGCAAAGACTTGCTCGGATGGGCACATTCAAAGCCGTCACCAAGTTGCGGTTGGTCTCGTAATCCTCAGTACGAGATGCAGCGAGCACACCGAGGTTTTGACTGTTTAGCACACTGGCGCAATGGCATGACACTAAGCCACTTCGAGCGTAAGGGTTCATTCCGCGGCACCCAATGAAAAGACACACCGTTTCCTTGCTGCAGCACTGGCGTTGTGCACCATTCGGGCATCCGGCAATATCACACGCATGCGGCATTTTGTCGAACTTTCTGTCAGAGCGACTTTCACGAGCGCGCAAAACACGCACGGCAGTACGCGATCCCGAAACTACCACTGAGACGGGCGAGGCACAGTTCGGCGAAAACGGAACCTTTGAACAACGCGCGCCGTTCCCCATGGCAACGCCACGGAGGTTTTGTTTTCCATGAATCAAGCGGAAACGAACAAACAGCATTTTATTACGTCTTTTGATGCTCGGAGTGTTCTTTTTTTACTGCTGCTAGTTTGATTACTAGTGATTTATTGTAGGCCGACTTCCCTACGTCATCGGGATCACTTCGAAAATGTCCCACTCGTGGCGCTCATCATGTGATACATTTAGCTTAATTTCTCGGTAAGTAGGGCACTGCTGTTGATAACATTGCCGTTTTAGAAGTTTTCATACATTGGGCTTTCACTCTGACATAAATTGTTATTTGCCTTTAGTGTTCCTTTAACGGGCTCTAGAAACGCCGCTCTTCCAGCTTTCGCTGTGACTGTGCTGCGGTTTCAGCGCAGGCCTGGCATTTTTTTTTTTGCCCGCGCTCGCTACAACTTGCACCGTCACGCGCGCCAACTGGCTGACGCGGACCAAGAAACCACCGTCATTACTACCGCCTACCGCTGCAACGGAGCCGGCGAGTCGCGGTCGCAGCTGATTTCGTTCGCTCAAACCACGGCTGAGGGCAGCATTCTCTCGCGGCGGGCGAATGCGCTAGTCACGTGGTTCTTTTTGTATTTCGCGGGCTCTCTTTGCAGACTGGAAAAAATGGTATACGTGAGACTTTCTTTATCGCAAATAATTGAATTGGGCTTTCTGAAGACGCTCTCGAACTTTTCAAGCCGCATTTCTTGCCTAAAGTCAATATTTAGCAATTTAATTAAATAACTAATTAACAAATTGGCTAATTACCTAACAAAAAAAGTTGGCCGCGTATCTGCGTGCTTCGCGGCAAATGTCGTATAAAGACGATAGAAGAGGCGCTGCGTGAGATATGGACGCCATCTGGCAATACGTCGGGAAACATGAGTGCTGTGTTGCGGGCTGGTAGTCCCGGCGCAGCAGCAGGCGAAGACCGGCGGTGACCAACGCGACCGGCGGGGACGCCAGCCAGCCCGAATACGCGGTTTGGCGCGAAGCGCTGAAGCAGAAGAAACGTCTGCACTCAACGAGTACTCTCCACACACTCTTTTATTTACACGTCGCCTGGGTAAAACAGGAATGCTAGAGCGGCGCCCACAACCGGCAGCCTGAAGGCCGCCCACAACGCTGCTTTTTCATTTTTTAAATTTTTTTTACCTTTTTGGCCTTCTCAAAAATAAAGTTTTTCACCACCACCCTATGGCATTCGTACAGTGCAATACAGAACCGAAACCGAAACACAACAATGAGCGTGCAGAGGGCACGGAGGAAGGCAAGTTTCAGCGCAGTCGCATTTTCAGCGCAGATTAAGAAACTAGGGTCTTTAAAATTACGCATGTATGCATTTTATTAAAGGAACACACCATCTAATACTTACCTATGATGTTGCGAATCAGATATGCGTGATATTTACTTTTTGATCGACAACGTTCACAAGTATGAACAGCCGTACCAGTCACGACGGCTGGCCCTTGGGCAAGTGGTTCAACTTTGGCCGAGTGGCTGAATCGAGGGACGTGCCGACAAACACAAGACAGACAGAAAGACAGACCAAAATTTCTCCGTTTAAGTATCCCAAGAAAGACTATCGTCTTTAAAAGTAGTCTGTTGTGCACAAGGTCATAGGCGTGCGCAGGGTTCCCCATCAGGGGAGCAAATGTTCATCGCAGCACCCCCCCTCCTACTAAGTCAATGTATGGCGCAGATTTTGCGCCCCCCCCCCCTCTTAGGTGACTAGAAGGGTCAACGTACGGGGCAGATTTTGCGCCCCCTCTTAGGTGATTAGGGGGGCGGCCGCCCCCCCCCCCCTGTGCGCACGCCTATGCACAAGGTGACTGTCAGCAATTTGCAACTGATTTCACTCGTCTGCCTCTAATATGTATTGTGCCTTTTAACCCTTGGCTAAAGATAGCTGGGACACCCGGTGTGTGTGTGTTTGTGTGTGTGTGTGTGTGGTTGTGTGTGTGTGTGTGTGTGTGTGTGTGTGTGTGTCTGTGTGTGTGTGTGGTGTGTGTGTGTGTGTGTGTGTGTGTATATATGCCATCGAGTAGCGATTCACACAAGCGCACTATTGCACACTTCTCTTGGACCAACGCCATCTAGGAAATGAGACGAAAATGGTGATGACGACGGATGGATGGATGCTATGAGCGTCCCCTTATAACGGGGCGGTGACATGTCTGCCACCAGGCTTGAAGAAAAAACAAAGACTTCCTTGTTTCAAGTTGGCTTAATACCTCTACACTGATTAAATCTATGTTATTATACCAAAAAAATATAAATTCACGGTTCATCTCTCTGCCTCTTAAGGCAGAATGACCTTATTTTTCCCCATTATTTATTTTGTACTTTAACGACACAGATAAAGTCCCTGAAACTTCGTAAAGTAGCGACATACGTGCATAAAAGCGCGCCTCCTCTCTTTTCTCCCTCCTCTGCCCTCTCCGAGGCTGACGCCGCGTCGGCATTGGCCAACTGCCGTCACGTGGGACCGCTCGTAGCGTTCGTTTGTTTACAGTCGCTCGCAACTGCCATCTTCGCTCTCGAAGCGCGGGCTCGCTGGTTCTCAGCGCATGTGTTTTATGGATACGCGCTTTCCATTCCGCGTGCGTTGTGCTCTGAGATACCTTGCACACAAGACCGACGTCACGGTTGGTTGCCATGGGCTTCTGCTGCGCTTTCGGATGCCGAAACAAATCAAGTGAAGACAAAAAGCTGTTTATGATACCGTCCGGGAAGCGCAACGAGTTGCGAAGGAAGGCTTCGTTACACCAAATCGGAAGATAGAAATTTCGGCCGACGTTTTCCACGCAACTATGCGATGTAAGTTGCTATCCTCTCACTATAAGTACTCGTCGAGGTTCGCGCAAATCGCTGCGTGCTATAACGTCGTAGACAGGTGTCAGTTAATTGTGCAGTACGTTGCTATTCCTCACACGTTTTATTGCTCCTTCTGCGGGGTCTGTACTAAGTGCAGTGGTGGGAATGCCTTCCAGCATTTTGGAGCAGCCATTGGAGCAGGCAAAATTTGCTTTTGGAGCAGCTACCTCTGTGTTTGGAGCAGGCACAGACTTTTCATGAAACACATAGAGGAAGAAAATTTAGCCTAGATTTTCGCCAAGCTGCGTAGAAATTTAGCCAAGCTGCAAAGAAAGCCCGCGAAAAAAAAAATTTCCACGTGACTAGCGCACTCGAGCGCCGTGATCGTGCTGCTCTCAGCCATGGTAGCCACCATAGCCGTGGTTTGACCGAACGAAATCAGCTGCGGCCGCGACTCGCCGGCTCCGTTGCAGCGGTAGGCCGATAAGTTGGCGGTTGTTGCTTGGCCCGCGCTCGCTAAAACTTGCACCGTCACACGCGCCAACTGGCTGACACTGGCCAAGAAACGACCGCCAACTTATCGGCCTACCGCTGCAACTAGCTGTGACGAAGCCGGCGAGTCGCGGCCGCAGCTGATTTCGTTCGCTCAAACCACGGCTGAGAGCAGCACAATCGCGGCGCGCGAACGCGCTAGTCACGTGTTTTTTTTTTTTTTTTTCGTATTTCTCGCGTTTCTTTACAGCTCGGAAGAAATGGTACCCACGTGAGACTTTCTTTCTCGCAAGTAATGCAACGGGGTTTGTGACGACGCCCTCGAACTTTGCAAATCCCACTTCTTGCCTAAAGTTAATATTTTGGAATTGAGTTAAATAATCCTAATTAACAAACTATTGACAAAACAAAAAAATATTTGTAGTGCGCAAGGTGGCTGTCAGCAATATGTAAATGATTTCACTCAACTCCCTCAAATATTGCATTTTTTAACCTTTTGCACAAGTTAGCTGGGACACCCGACACACACACATAGTTTACTGCGCCGCTGAACTTGCTGACGCCACAGTGTCTTCCGCCTTTTCGAGAAGTACGGAAATCGGTCGATAAATGATTCCTATTTCCTCGCGATTGCAGCGATGCAAGCATAGGGAAAGAAGGAATGTGAGGTGGCGGCCGCCGACGACCGCGCCAGTATGACGTATCGCTGACAACCCTGTCGCAATAATCTTCAAAATTGGCTAGCGCGAAAATCGACAAGGACTAAGAAGGAACACTGATGTACAGGACAAGCGCTACTCGCAACTAAACTTTATTCAGAAACGTCTTCCTACTATATACACAGCCGAGTGGCGCGCGCAGGCGCGCCACTCGGCTGTGTATATATGTTTGAAGATTATATGTGTATATATGTTTGAAGATTATGAACCAACTAGCCCAACAACGTATACTCTGTCGCAATAAGTATATTCACCTAACTTCTCGGGCATGCCTGTCGCGTCGCGCTGCTTTAGGCCTACTGCACGCATTTAGCCGCCGATCGTTGCTGCTCGTTGTGCCGGACCGCATTCCCACGCGCACCGCTTTGTAGAAACGAAAGCAGCTTGCTGTTGCGGAGTTGATCGTTGCGGATCGTGCACACAGAAACCACGCTACACTCACGCCATTACGATAAACGCACGCGTACGGCACAGCAAGCGTAGCTCTGTCGTAACCGTACTGCACGCTTTTATTAGGCGACAACACAAACGCCCCTCCGTCCGCTGCCACGACCGCTAGAGCATCAGCATCGAGGAGTGCGCGTCGCTTGCAGAAAGCGAAGGTTGCGCCGCGGTTGCAGTGCTGCTAAGCTAGGGTGCTAGTGCTGCTGTACCATTTCTAGCCTCTCTACCATTTCCACTGATATTGAATTGGATTGCGTCGGCTGTCACGACGGCTGGGACAACGTTTATAGATACTTTTTCAGTTCCGTATCTCCTCGCGGCGCGCGTAGGGAGGAGGCGGCCTGTCGCCGCACCCGCCACCACAGCGCTGCAGTCGCGCTTTGCGCTAGGAGAGCGAGGGTCGTCTGCTAGCACGAAGGGCTTCTTGGCATGAGCTATTGCACACGGCCGAATGAGAATTGCGCGAACACTGTACTTGGTCTGTACTCTTCTTACTTAACATTAATTGGACATTTACTTCAATTTGTGCGCGCTATATTGCTCACAAACTTGAAAAGACCTGTACAGACACGCTTCGCAGGCGTCAGTTTTGGGCAATGACAACGTGCTCGCTTCGCTCTGCGCCTTTCCATGTCCGTTTCGTTAAGACTACACTAGTTTGGCTATTGAGCATGCTCCAAAAATACGAATTTCAAACGTAGAAAACTAAGGGTTACATAACATCTCTCAAACACGGGGAAATTTACAACATATTGTAGTACGAATCAAACATTGCTCTATCAACATACTCGAATCATTCGCCGAGAATTTTTCGCGGTTGGCAAGCGTGTCCCGGATTTCGCGAGAACTGACGGACACATATCGTTTCAGTAATTCTAGTGCGTTCATTAACACGAAAAAATGTGGTCTAGCCAAGAGCACACCATGTTCTGTGCGTAATAATTTTGCAACTTCGCATTATGTGACGTTTTCGAAAGCCTTGCATTGTACGAAATGATTATGCGCATTTGTATTTTTCAAAACGACAAGCAACATGCATTTTGGTCAACTACTTCGAACATGGTGGCATCGCAAAAAATATTACATTGTGAAAGCAAACCGAGATCCTTGGTATGCAAAATGAACGCGTAAATTTTTTACACGCGTAGATACTGCACAGCATTGTTGGCAGGCAGCAGCATAACCAGGCATTATATTCGGTGAGGGGGGGGGGGAGGCCCGTAGCCAGAAGGGGGGGGGGGCTAGCCCCCCCCCCCCGCCCTCAAAATTTTGAAGTATGTGTTTTTACCAAAAATAAATAATGAAAATAGGTGTTGTTCTCAAATAGTCAAGGTTTTCAGCAAGTACCCCCCAACCCCGAAAACAAAAAATTCCGGCTACGGACCTGGGGGGGGGGGGGGGTCAGTCACATTTTTTGTGTGTTCGCGCGTGTGTTTGTGAGTGCGTGGATATATACACATGCAAAATCGAAAATATCGGAGACGAGGAAGTTTGACCCCACCCCCTTCCCTGGCTACACTTGTGTTGGCAGGTTTGCTGCCAGCTAATTATTAAAGCTTGCTTTCTTGCGCTCCCTCTATACCCTAATGGTACTGCTTTTCCAAGCATTTGGCTTGCGCAAAGAAGTGCATGGGAGTAAATAAAAGTGAAGCCAACAGTGTTTGTGCCTCTCGTTATAAGAGCATCCAGCACACCCCAAAACAGGTCACCAAAAAATGTGTCCTTGCTAGCATGCTTGATAGCACGCTCTACCGTACGTGCTTATGTGCAAGCAGTTTCTCTGAAAGGCTACCACTGACACATTCGCGCGCAGTGACCAGCATGGACTCAAGCGGCAGGGAATCCCGCCTACCAAGGGCATCGTATTTGCAGACCTCGCAACGCGTTGTTTTCTGCAATTTGAAAGCCGTGCACGTAGCCTGCCAGGTAACAAAAGGCCGTTGCTTCTGGTAATGGTGCACAGTACCTACGGTCGTCAGAAGCACCTAAGAGGTCACGCAATGGCATGTACATAAGCTGTTGGCACACTTTCTCTTTCATCGCATGTTTCTGGACGAGGACTTCACGACGCTTTTTTTTTTTTTTTTGCACAGATGCTTTCAAATGCACTAAGCAAGGTACAAGTGGCTAAACTTGGTCGCTGTGGTATATGGTCTTGCATGTTTTTCTCCGCGGTTTATCGGCGTGAGAAATAGCTCGCACCCAGCTTTCAAGATGCTGCGGATCGGGCGGCGGCGCAAAAAAGTGCCGCTTTTCTACCCGCTGGCACAGCCGGGCACGAAACAAGTTGGCATCGCAAAGCTTGAAAACTGCTTGACTTCCTGTGGCAAGGAATGTTCGGTTGTCTGAATTCACCGAAGTCGTCGAGAGTAACCTCGCGCATGCACAGCCAACACACCCAGGAAACAGCCCCGCACGCGGCGAAGCAACTACGGGAAAGAACACGTGTGCCCGCGCGCGCGACAGCGCTATTCACGACTGTGGCGCCCTCTCACTGCCTGGGTAAAAGTGGCGGCCGCCTTCGGCGGAGGAGTTACGGAACTGAAAAAGTATCTATAAACGTTGGGCTGGGACCCTAGTGGCGCCATTAACAAATCCAGCAGCTCAAGATGGCGACCACGACGTACATCCACTCACGAAGCGCGCTGTCCACGAAACATTAGTTTCGGTTCCTAAAACCACGTTGTGGCGCAGCAATGGCGCAAATTAGGCAAAAAAGACCCTTTTGGAGCAGTGTGGAGCAGCAATTGCCAGTTGGCGCAGATTGGCGCAATTGGCGCAGGTTTCCCACCACTGTAAGTGTTTTTTTTTTTTTTTCGAAAATGTGATTGCGGAACTTCAGATATTTGGCGCTGTTCTTTTGAAGAAACGAAGTTGCCGTGTGAAAGCTCACATTAGGTGTGGTGCTCTGTTTTGTTGCGTGCTCGTTTTTTTTTTTTTTTCCCCGAAGCAAATAGCTTTCTCTTGCTCTTTGACGCCGACAGATCCGCCGGTGGACTTGCGATAGAAGGTAGGTAGGCAAAGCGTACGTGTGCAACCGAGTCGCAGGGTGCATTCATCGTTTAGAAACCTCACGTACACGTGTTATTTAGCGCGAAGGTTTACGTGCCATTTCGTGTGGAGGTTTATATCCGCGAGTGACTTTCCGCCGCGGTGGAGCAGAGGTTGCGGTGCTCGGCTACTGACCCGAAGGTCGCGACCGACCGCGACGGTCACATTTCGATGGAGGCGAATAGCTTGAAGTCAGTGTGCCGTGCCGTGCGATTTCAGTGTTCGTTAAAGAATATCAGATGGTCAAAATTTCCAGAGCCCTCCACTACGGCGTCTCTCATAATCATATCGTGGTAGTGGGACGTAAAACCCCAAATCATATTAATATCCGTGAGTGGAGCTCTCGCGAAGGAAACGTTTACGGTGGCAGGCTAGTTTATTCGTTCGCTTGCTCATTCATTGAGCAGCGAGTATAGTTCGTATGCCAAGTACGTCTACGAGGCACACTTGCGCACTATGGTTGGTGCGTCTAATCTCTTAACGAATCAACCAACGCTGTCTAAATGTCGACTGGAAATGATGTACGCCTTCTGGCGCAGTCTTCTTTCAATGAGGCTCCGAGCTGCTGCTTGCACTGACAGTCATTTTCTAAATAAATTGGGAGTCTTCTCGCCCATCACCAATAACCGTCCTCTGGCTAGTTTGCGCTTCCTTTCTTGAAAACTCGACGCTCGGCACTTTCCTATCAAGGATGCTATTTATTAACACGCACGCCATTCGCGACCTGGAAGTACGGCGCGCCCGGCGATAATGCAAGGAAAGACACGCGAGATTGATGGTTATTGTTTCGGGACAGAAATACGCCCCATAGCACGCCCTTTTTGTGAGGTTGCTAAACAATTAACAGGAAATAGCGAGCGCAGAGATTTGGTGAAAAAGAAAAAAAACAATTGGGCCAGATGCTGGATATTGTTCTGTGGGAAAGAGATGCCTCAAATACGCCCTTCTGTATTGCAGTGTACAGTGCTACATAATACAGGCACGTATAGCGGCGTTAACTATATTTATCCAACCGATACTTCGGAACGGCTACCACTAGTGCGTGCTGGCAGCCTCAGTGCGTCATTGGTATGCGCGGCGAATTCGCCTCGCGAGGACGACGTGTACAACGTATAGGTTTCAGAAGGATTCATGTAGAGCGGGACATTAACGTTCAACATCACACATGTCCTTTACAAACGTCTCCTAACACATGCTAAACAACATATAATTTAAAAAAAAAGGATACAAAGAGCTAGACGGCTAGTGCGAATGCGCGCCGCCTGGGTCGTCTGCTACGCAAGAGCAAGGTAGGTGGCGCCATGCTCGAAAAGAGAGTGCGAAGGAGAGGAGGACGAGGAGGAAAGGTCGCTACTTTACGAAGTTTCAGGGACTTTAGACACAGATTGTGTACAGCGCCATCTAGAATATCATCACTCAACTGCAGTTTGTATGTACAGGGGTGGTCAAAAGTTCCCAGGCCGCAACGGCCGGCTGCGGAGCAGCGGCTCGCTACTATCGGGGCGCTGCTATCGCAATCACGCCTGGGCGCACGCTGGCGTCCAGCGTGTGTGTTGAAGGGGAGGGTGTATCCTTCTCTCTCTCTTTGTTGCTCTCCTTCATAAGGAACCTAGGTATAAACTACTACTGTGCAGCGCTGCTTTTCCACTAAGATGTTCCAACTAGCCCCAACACAAGCTCTTCTGAATACATTTCGGGCTCCGACCAAGCTCGTATGCAGCGAAATGGCCTGCGAAGACGGCTGATAGAACCACCGCAGTGCCAATAGAGAGTTAAACGCACGATATTGTTTTCCAGGCAGCCGAAAACTACGGTAATTTATATGGTGCCTAGCTAAATGTGGCCGCAATCATAATGCGTCAGTTTTCCGGAAGACTGCCGCCTCGCTACACGCTGCACAGTAGTAAAACATCGACGAGCGGACAGTGAGAGAACATGACGCACCAAGTTTATACGTCGCTTTCTTATCAAGGAGAGCAAGAAACGGAGAGGGGTGCCCCTCCCCCTTCACGCACACGCTCGACGCCAGCGTGCGCCAAGGCGTGATTGTGATGAGAGCGCCCCGATAGCAGCGAGCTGCTGCTCCTGAGCCGGGCGTTGCGGCCTGGGAACTTTTGACCACCCCTGTACTTCTATGAGACAGCGCCATGTATTATACTGGGGAGATACTGCCTTACGCCGGACGCGTGACAAGGTTCGACTAAGAGGAGCTTCGCCCCTAAAACGGCATCGCCATGTCTTGCCTTAAGTCAGCCCTCACCAAGTCGTGCGAGCACAAAATGAGTGACAGCTTTAACGCACAGGTTACACGTCTTTTAGATGTAGGGTATCCTCGTGATGCAGTGGCCACGGTCGCTGAACGTTTAAAGAAGTCTATTGTGTTAAGTCCGAGCATGGTTGCAGAAAGCGATAGGAAGAACGTGTCGTAGGTATACCGTACATTCATCGCGTATCTCACAGGCTAAAGAAAGTAGGAAGTAGATACGGCGTTAACGTTGTTTTCACGGCTGCCAATAAGCTAGGTAAGATTTGTGCCGCTGTGCAGAGGAAGAATGAGGGAGTAAAAGACAAGAAGCGGACCGATATTTTTTCGTAAAACACACCAACAAATTCACTGATTGCCGTACGAGTGTGGTGTATAAGGTCCCTTTCAGCTGCAGCCGCTTCTAAGTAGGGCAGACGGGCCGATGCATTAAGCAGAGATTGTTGGAACATAAGAGATCACTAACAGGAGGCTCACCTTCTAATCTATCTATACATTGTCGAGATTGTAAGTGCACGCCAAAATTCGATGAATGCGCAGTGTTGTACCGGCATAGAAATGAAGGAACGCGCCTGATGATTGAAGCACGGCATATCGAGAATAGTGGTAGCGCATGCGTGAGCCAATCGTCATGCTTTAACAGTTATCTTCCACGTAGACGCCACACGTGCCGGAATATTGATAGGTTCGTGTGTTGCATGGGCATGTGCAGATAAGTTTTCGTGTCTTCTTTCTTTTCGGCGGTTGTGCATCTATTCAGTTGTTAGTGGGCGTTTCTTGTTGTCCTGACTTCTTTCTTTTGTCCGTGTTTGCACGCCCTGTCTTTTTAGAATGAATACTTACCAACTAGCTCAGCTCTCTGTTATTCTAAACCATACCACATTGCTCCATCGCCACAAAGAGCTCGCTAGGGAAGTGGGTCTAGATCTTAAGCTAATAAGACCATTCATCGAATGGTTGCCAGGGAAAACACGTTTCACGTTGAAATATAAGACCACCTTTGCGCGGACGACGCCCTAAAATAACTTCCGTTGATGTCTGAAGCTTCTTATTTTCTCACTCGTGTGTACCCATTTTTTATCTTTTTTATAGAATGATTTTATACTGCAGAACTGTAATAGTTTTAGTGCGCAAATATATGGACACTCTAGGCAGCTCCGTCGGTGTCGCCATGCCGTTCCATATATATCCCCAAAGAAAAAATAGATCAGAGGAAAATTTTTCTGAAGCGCGTGACTGGGATTTGAACCTGCCAACCCTCGCTCCACAGCGCGACATGATAAACCACTCAGCCAAACCGGCTTACATCCTCCAGCGTACTAACGGCGAGATATTTATATTGTCACGTGGTCATGACGGTGAGGAAGACAGCCTCCGTCTATTAAAGGTAAAACTCTTCATTCGGCAAACTTGTGCCCAGGAAACGAAAAGTCAAAGTACAAGCAATACACACATACACTGATAGTGGCGATCACAGTGTCGGCCGTCGGTAATCCGGTCTGTGGTAAGGCGCGTCGGCACATTTATACACCCAAGGAAAAATGAATACGCGCAAACTACAGACGAGGATGCAGACACGGACGAGCGCAAACTTTCAAGTAACTTTATTTTTCGTCGTTGAAGTCAATATATATGCTCATTCACTCCCGTGGTAACAACGGTAAACACACTGTCGCGTTCTGGAGATGACAGCAGGTCATGCAGGAACCTCATTTCACAATCCAACAAAGAAATTGAAGTTTGACTAATCCAGGCGTCCCCTCTTGTTGAGAAGGCTTCCATCAGTTCCCGAGCAGTGCTATCATGACGTTTGCTCAAAATTCTGAAGCCTCCAAAATTCGAGCAGACATGCAGACGGACGTGCGCAGGCAAATGCGCATTCTCTTTGTTGATTAACGATAATTCATGTTCCCTTGCACGAACGTTGATGCGCCGTCCGGTTTACCCGACGTAAGACTTTCCACACAAAAGCGGAAGCTCATAGACAACGCCACCCGCGCAGGCTACATAAGGCAGCTCGTGCGTTTTTTCGCACCCTCCAGGTTTCCTCTTAGCAGACGATATTTTCGGGTAGAGCCTTGCCAATTTGCACGGGGCAGAAAAGACCATCGGCACATGGTGCCTCCTTGCAACCTGCTTCAATTTGTGAGAAGTGCGGTGCATGTAGGGCAACACTTCAGGGCGGCTCCTAGATTGAGGCCTGCGTGTCTTACAGGAACGGGGTGCGTTTGCCTCACGCAGGAGAACCTCTGCGATTGCCGTAACAAACGTGCAAAGGTACCCGGCTTCCAACACTCGCCGCACTTGATCGTTAAAGCTATCCTGAATAGCATGTGGGCACGACTTCCTGAGAGCAGAACCAAAACAATATTTCACAATCCCCCGCTTGGCTAGTTTCGACTGCGCAGAGTCATTAGGCAACAGTGCCTTCCGTGCTCGGGGCCTGTATGACCAACAAACGTGATCGCTTAAAGAAAGCCGTAAGTCTAAAAACTGCAGCGAGTCATTACAAGGGATTTCGTGGGTGAAGCCCTTCCCGCACTGCTGAAACGCGTCAAGAATAAAACCAACAGACCTGCCTAGAGTAAAAAGATAGTTCCAGAATAAACTCCATTGTTCGCGTAGCGCACTCAAAATAATCTGGAAAGTTTCCAGGCATTCGGGCGCGGTTTGTTCAAGGCAGTGGTTGCGCGTGTCAGGGATCAGTTACACAAAAATAAAGTAAGTGGTGTATGTTGTGCGTGGCAATGTGCACCACTTACTGTTGGTGGTACGCAGACCTCGTTTCCGCATGGCAGCAGATGCTTGTTTATCTCTCCCATGAGATGGCGCAAAGGGGGGCACTTTAAAGCGCGTCGCACCGCCCATCTTTCGGCCGAGAGGGCCTGTGTGTCGTGGGCTCCGTACTTTGACCTACAGGGCGTGGTTGCCTGTGCTCGTACGCTTGTCTCTTCGGGAAAGTTGAACAGAAGGCTCATAGCTTTCTACGTGTTGTGCTTTTATCGCAAAGTTTGGTTCGCTTGCTGCAGCAGCGATGTTTGCTAAGAGAGCGAGCTCCTAGCCTTTCTTCGTATGAAGTTCCAATTTGTTGTTATCACATTCATCACTTCGTTCTTGCAGTGAAACTTTTCTTATTTGTGTTCTGAGAGTGCAAAAACAATGTGAAATCTGAAGTATCAAACGCTCTTTTGTAGCTCACGATAGAGAACTGGTGCTTGCAATCCAAGTATCTGGATGCACAGAAAACTTATATTTTCTTGGTTTACTTACTGTAGCATTATGTGACATATCATTTGTAAGAATTTTCATTTTAGCTTGCATACATCCGCGAAAGGCTGAAGTTCTACGGTGCTTTCATCACGTGTTGTCATTGCTGTGTTTTTGTCTAACAGAATACATTTACTCTGGTTTTTTTTTCTTACTTCCTGCTTTTGTGGGTGAACGTGTCAAGGAAATGTACAAGCAAACAGCAGTGTACGATGAAATGCGCGTGCTTGTATCTTTGCTGTACATTTTGATTTATTAATTGTAAGTGTCTTGTAACCATTCCAGTGAGGATTGTTCAACGTGTGCTTTTCGTGTGTCCATTCCCTATTAATTATTAATAAAATATTAAAATGTCTTGGTTACAGCACAATTTGCAGCACATACCACACAGGAGCATAATTTGCGCCTGTGTATAACCTCTTGAAAATGAGCACCTGTGTGTCCACTCGAGGAGTTTGGTAGTATATGGCATCTCAAAATACGTTTAACAGACTAAAATGGCCTGTAGAATTTACCGCCGTCACGCAACAAGTAGGACTGTTCCTGAAATACGTTTTACTGGTCACATGTTATGAAACAAAATTTTACGCCTGAACTACCTGTGCCAAAAAAACAAGGATCACCTTTTTGAACTGGTACAACAGAATGCGTTGGCGGGCTAGTTGGTGAGGATCCATATTACATTTTTAAAGCATCCTGGCGCGGCACGCTGTGTTCTGTCTTCTTTCTTGTGGTGCCGTTTTTTGCGCTAAAAAAGTAATTTGAACTGGTAGTTTAGTCTTAATAGTGACCATTAAAACATGCATTGAACGAAATTTCTGCTGGAGAAGCACTAATCTTTACAGGTCAAATTGTTTCGCGGAGTGTTTGGGGACGCCCACTTGTTAGCTGCCATAGTGAAGAAAGCCCGGTGCAGAACCCCTAAAACGAATGAAGGAGCTCCCTCTTGCCCTTTCGTGGCGCATTCCAGGCACCACGCAGGTACGAAGATGTTCTGTCAACACTGCCACGGAAGACACAGAAATAGAGAGTTTTAGCAAGTTACGGAAATACGGTACGCAAATACGGTAAGGACGTACGGTAGCGTTCCTCCTTTCCCGGTCGTTGAGCGGCCAAAGCACAACCAGCGGGTAAGGAGGAACGCTACCGTACGTCCTTACCGTATTTGCGTACCGTATTTCCGTAACTTGCTAAAAGACTTCAATGACACGCGGGAACTCTAGTGACGGCATGCGCGGCACGCCGCTGGTTTGGCAGGTTGTCAGCATCGCCCATCAGCGGCATGTCGCAACCTCCATGATGGTGCCCGCGAACATTTGAGGCCTTAATGCACCTTCGTGTGCCTTCATGTTAGATTACAGATGGCTTCGCACTTTCGACGCACGTTGCTGCGCTCAAGGCAGCGTTGTTGTGCTGTGTTTACACCTGCCTGCCACGTTGAAGCAAGCCACGTCCTCGCAATCACACATCTTATGAGAGATGGATGAGGACCAAAAAAGGAAACGGATGAGAGAGGAGCTAGGCCTCGCAACGTCAAAATGCACGATTGTTAGGGGTGTGTGCGTGCATCTGCCGGTTCTCCCAATTTGCTCGGGAGACTTTTGAGCACACTCCCGATTGTGCGGGCACGGCTATAAATCTCCACAGTCCAAACCCCACAGTGTAAAGAAAATAATAACAAAGGACAGCTGTTCCAAAATTTTCTCGCCTTGATCTATTTCACGCAGTGTGCTTCTTTAGTCACTTTCGCCACTGTACTCTGTTGTCATGCGAAAAAGCGCATTAAAATTAGGAAGAGGCTACTAGTTATAATAATAACGTTTATTTCCACCAATACAAAGTTGATGGAGGGGTGAGAATAAAAGCGACTGTCCGC
>NW_023616235.1:0-42245 GCF_013339695.2 Rhipicephalus sanguineus
TTTTTCGGTTCACGAGAAAATTTTCGCATCCGGAACACTGAGCTCATGCAATGTGAGCATTTCTGGGGTTAGTATTAGCGCGTACCTCAGACAGGAAATCCAAAGCAAAGTATGTTGAAATGTGCGAAAACGAGAACAGTGGCAACCAGAGATGTTTATATTAAGCAAGTGGACTTTTGCGCGCCTGTCAAGCAGGCCAAAGGGAGGAGCATTGTCGGCGCTGAAGTTTGTTACAGCGAAAGCTGTTATGAGATCACAACAGCCGATTTTGGCTCCAAGTTGTCCGCAGCCGCCGGTGTACGTGACCGCTATCGCGTGGTATAAGAAAAAATTAAGTGAAAAACAAATTTCTAGGATCCGCGCCCTCTGCGTGGCAGTCGGGTCTTTCCACCACAGTGTCACGCTGGTGCTTATAACTCCATCGCAAAAATACTCTACTCAGGCGTCATGTCGGGCAAGAAATCGCGTTAACATATGTAATATAGCGTGGCCGAAGAGTAAAATAACAACCAGTCATCACGCAATGCCAATAGCACAATGAGTTGGGTGGTTAATGCTCAGGGTTGCCACTGACTTTCGAGTAAATGTCGCCAAACAACGAGCAGAAAGTCGCCAAAAGTCGCCATTTTCTTACGAATTTCGCCAAAAAGTCGCCATTCTAGATATGTGCGGCATATCCTGGTAATAAGAAATTCCACTGATGTAAGCCCCGTAAAATACAGTGCCATTCAAAGCCCTTAAAGTATATTGACATTTCTCAATACCAGGCGCATCGCCCCTTCACCATGGAGTGCTTGGTGCACCTGGTTCTCCGACTAGCCGCAGATGTGCGCGGAGGCGCAAGTATGAAAGGATAAAACGCTCATGATATCCTTCATCCCTGTCCGCTCGTTTCAAAGGTAAAAGTGTGGTAAACCTTAGGCGAAAGCCGCGAAGACGTTGTTTGTAGACAGCTTTACATCCCCTCATATGAAAAAAACGGATTAACAGGTTTATTGAAAGTAGTAAGACAGAATTCTTACAGTATCGTTCATTAGTGAGGCTATGCCTTTCAGTGTGAACTATATGATACCGGACGCCACTGTCCTTTCATATATAATCACTTATATCTGCCCGCGTCAATCCAGTGCGTTATATTGACAGGTAGACATTGTAAAATGTATATAGCGATTGTTTTCATTGCACACGTCCACCGAGAACAGTAGAAAATGCCTGAATAATGATTTTTTATTGCACGACACCCGCGCATCCGCCCATCTTCGCTATACGAGCTCGATTAGGGATACTGCAGCAATGAATAAGTCGCCAAGCTATTCAGAATAGTTGGAGCTTTGGCGGAACAAATGGCCGGAACACACGACCACCCCGTTGTCTAGCCCCTTCAGAAGCGAAACTTTAGCGAAGCTCTGAGGCATCTAGATGATCTAGATGAATTGAGGTAGAAACATCTAGATGAATTGAGGAGATACACATGAGTTACAGGAGGACATACAGACGGCGCGCAATGTGCACCTCAAAACCCAGAAAAATACAGAGAATAGTGCCGCTCATTCGTTGGGAAGGCACTGAGCTTAGGATGCATAACTCAGTGGAGACCTAAAATCGCCAAAAATTCGCCATGTCCATCATAATTTTAGGTCGCACGGCTTCTCAAATTCGCCAATTGGCGAAAAGTAGCCACCATGGCAACCCTGAATGCTTCCCACAGTGTTGCGGAGATACCACTCCGGAATTGGAATGACTCCGGAATCTTCCACATTTTCGCGACCCGCAATGGAATGGGGACAACGCTCGGAAGATGGAATGGAATGGAATTACGTCTTTTTCCGAAAATAGAGGACGTTTTCGTCTACGTGCTGTTTTTCAAGCTTCAAACGTTAGTAAGGCAGAGCCTCGCAAGTTAACACTAAAGCAGTATTTTTAAAATGGCTTAGCTGATTACAAGCACGGTATATTTATAAGCAACGCGCCTACTACAAACGGAGGCATAAGTTAGTGTACAAACAAATGCATTATCCCAGCAGATACCGAAGGGAGAAACAATTACCCCTGCGCGTTGGTTCCCATTGATACCCCCACCCGAAAGTGGCGAATACTCTATGCACAGCCTGATCTTTATCTCACGAGCAGTTCAGTACCCGACACACGTAAATAACCTCTTTGACAAGGAAGACATTGCATACCTGCGCATAGGCGAACACGGAAAGTTCTACTCACCCCATCCATGCTTGCGAGGCGCGCTTGACAAGCGTGAGTGCTGACGGGCAGTGCGGCCCAGTGTTCCGTATTCGATGCAAAGGCGCTTTTGTCAGCATAAAAATACGCTATGTCGTCATTTTAGCATTAACAGATTTAAGCTTAAAGGGGTGGTGCCATCAAATTTCTAGGCTATAACGAGCCTGTTGTGGGTTTCCTTTGTATACAAGGACACTCCACACGAAGGGTTGGACACAGCAAACGTTTAGAATATATTTTAATTCACTTCCAAAGTGTACCTAAATGCCCATTCTTCCGATGAAAACCCATCGCTAGCGCGCCAACACTGACGTAGATCTGTAGGAAGGGCAACGAAAGTTGTAGTGACGTCACACCAGATCTGCTGTAGTGACGTGAGTGACATCCGCCACCTCCGCAACGTACGTACCGGCTGTAGTGAACTAGAATATATTCTAGTTCACTATAGTACCGGCAAAGCATCGGTTGCTACATCACTCGCCGAGTTTAGATCGCTTCCTGGCTAAGTGCGTCACAGCCTTGTGTGGTCACGTGACCAAGCCTCCTACACTTCTACGTCACTGCCCAACCTCGGCGCCCAGAAACCGAAACCGAAAGTTGTCCACATCAAAAGGCGATATTAAATTATTTAGCGAGAATACATGAATTTTGGTGCGTGCATCATGCTTCCTGGAGCTATGGGAAACGCTTACATCAAGAACGCGCAAGCCACAAACATGGTGGCACCACCCTTTAAACAATATTGAAACACCACCACTCGTTCAAACATGTTGACCACGCAAATACTATCGGTAGCGAGAGAACTGCCCCTATGGGAATTAGTAGGGTGGTTGTACTGCACGAGATATGTCACCAAGCTACTATTCCTCGACCTTGGCAACGTGTTTTGCGTACTTTTGCAGTTCTTAATGCATTTGATGACATCAGCTTTATGGGGCGTTCATTCTTAAAGGACCCCTGACACCAAAATTGAAACCTCGAGATGTTTTTGTTGTTTGACTTTCCTGTATACGGGGATACATCTGACTGATTATTAGTGACGAACGTTGTCTTTAAGATATCTTAATTTGGTTTTAAAAGTAAGTGTGAGTGCTCATTTGAGTTGGCTGCACCTCGCGACATCCTGGTATGACGTAGATAGAGGCCCCGTGTGACGTTCCACGAGTAAAGCAAGTATTGTGGACGTCACGGAAGGTTTGCGGGGTGCACGTGCACAATACGACGACTGGCACCCGGCGAGGCCTATTGTTCCGCACCCCTCTCGCTTTGTTATCGGGCTGCTCTCGACTCGAGGTAGTTTTCGTGAGGGGACACGCGCTTAACACGTTTAACCCATACCGAGGCACCCACATACTTTCAATCTCTACCGCGCGCGGGGCCCCGATTTGAAAACCGCGCTTTCAACGTCACCACAGCTTGAGTGCACGTGGTCTCTGACGCTCCCCCGCATGGGGCGCTAGTTTCTTGTGGTTTTTAGGCGGGCGTTTTGAAGTGACGCTAAAATGGTCACAATTAACTACGCTAGAATTAGTTATACGATACGCTAGAGCATTTACGATTTAACTTAGGGATTACCAGACACAAAGCTACAAATTACAGTAAAAAAAGTCACCAACAAAAATCTTGCTGTCAGGGGCCCTTTAACTCGATAAAACTATCAAGATGCCTTTACTACGTTGAGGAATTACAGGAATGGAATCGAACTGCCAGGCCATTCCCTGAGTGCCAATGGGCTAAGTTTTTTCATTCCGAGGAATTGAAAGGAATGGAACTGCGGCAAGTTCTAATTCCCCGGAATGGAATTGGAATCGAATGGAGGCGCACATTCCGCAACACTCCTTCCCACCCACTGCAAAGTGCTCAGCCATAATTCTTCATTATCAGCCACAGCACAAAGTGCAGATAATGCCTTACAGATGTGTAGCAGGTACCGCGATTCTCCGAACAATGAAGAAAAATGGCATAGTGGGAGCTTCGCTACTTCAGAAAACTTGCGACGATTAATGACGTAGTGGGTACGTTGCATGTTTACTTGTATTAGTTGCCCCAAGAGATAACAACAGGCTCTACAAAGTCCGCCCTTCTAGCTTTTGCTGTGACTTGCTGCGTGTTTCACGCAGGCCTGGCGATCTTTTTATCAGAGCAGCGGTCTCGCACATCAGAGAGTACCTCATGACGTGCTGCGTCTGAGATCGTGCTCACTCCCTTGACACAAAAGAATTAAGCCACTAAAAAAATTCGTATTTGTCTTGTGAGAAAATAAATACTATGAGCTTTGAAATGAATACTGTTTGTGCTAGTTGGTAGGAATACGTGGTACAGTTACTTCCGCTCCTCTGAAGAACGTGTTATATCCAATGTTTTTTTTAATGATTGCTTTACCTTTTTCATACTTTCTTTTTTATACCAAGAAAAAAAAAACCGTTACGAACCGTTACGGACGTTTTTTTTTTTCGTTCCGAACAGAACGAAACGGAACTTTTTGCGGTGAAAACGACTAAAACCGAAACGAAAAACATTTCGTTCCGACACCCTGACCGCGACTTTCGCTGCCTTTCAATAAAGTTACTGTGGATTTTCCCTGATGGAGCACAATTTCCCTGAGTTTTCCCTGAGAATTTCCAGACTCACCCCAAAATCCCTAAGAATTCCCGGTTTTTCCCCAAGTTTCCCAGGTCGGTAGACACCCTGAAGGCGCTTTTGCTTCTCCCAGGATCTGCTCCCTAACCCATGTACCCTGTTCTACCACTGGTGCTGCAGTGAGTTTCTGGCTTTGTTTCCCTGGCTTTTGTTGTGTATCTACCATACTGGATGAACTCAAGAGCCCCTTTAAAAAATGTTTATACCTATTGGCTGGAGTGTAGTAAACTTGTGAAGATGATTCTTTATATCTGTCTGTCCTCATGGGGACCAGAAGATTGAAGTATGTGAAGTATGAGATCATCAAAGTTGCGACTCACAGCCACGCCGAGGAAAGAGAGCGTCCTTTAATTCAAGTGTCTTTGAAATCAGAGCGTAGCAAAGTGGGGGTGTTGGTTTGTCGTACTTTTCGGGGAGCGCAAAAAGAGTACTGGGAAAAAAAGAAGGAATTACACACATACAATGACAGCAATGTTTGCTTCCGTCTCTAAGCCGACAAAGAAAGCGGTTTTGCACATGGCGGCCATGTGAACACGGCGCAGTAAACAAAATAAGAAATAAGGCAATTTCTTTTTTTTCCTACCTTATATTGGCGAGAACGCAAGAGTGCAGTGGGCACACGCAACTGAAGGACATGCCTCAGCACGGAAAAACTGAGTTCTCTTGAACTCAAAGACAGTGAGAGTTTTGCTGAAGTGAGGGTTTAAGGACGGAATGAAGCTTATTGTTGTCAGTAGCTCCTGTGTGTGTGTGTGTACATTCCTTCTTCTGTCCCTGCGTCCTTTCGTGCTCGACCCTAACAGTTTGAAATCAAAGTTTGCGGCATCAGTTAACACTCTCAGTATTGTCAAGGAGTGCAGTGCACAACATACCTCTGCTCTGAGGCGCCGCTTCTCTTCTTGAGCCTGCTGCTTGAGTTTCTCCTGGGCTTTCTGCTGACGCTCTTTCTTACGCTTCTGAAAGCCAGTCAAGAAATCACTGCAGAACGCAAGAGATAGTCAGTCACAAGGAAGCAGTAACCGGAAGCAAGTTGATGCTCATGCTGATTCAAAGTAACATCAAGGCTATGGACTGGGCTAGCTGGTACATGTCGAAATGGATAAAAACCAGTGGGAAACATGAATCACAGAGAAGTAACCACAGACAAGTGCCAGCCTGTCTCGTCGTATTACTTCTCTGTGGTTCGTGTTTCCCGCTGGTTTTTATCCGATTCAAAGCAAGCTGAGGTACAGATGTTGACTTCTCTGTGCCAAATAGCTACATTGCTGTTTGCATGTACTATGAAAAGAAACCAGGCAACTTCATGGCACTGTCACAAGCAGACCCTAGCCACTGCTGCTTCTTGTAGGAGCAGCATTTCATTAACGTTGGGCAAGCAAACTCAATGCTCAAGGTCAGCCAACATACCATATAGACTCATGTAAAAGCTGCACTTTTTTTACAAAATTTTGTCAATGAATGTGTGGCTCATACAAGAAATAGGGCAATTTGGTTTAATTCTCCTTGCTGTCATAAGGAGGAAAGTCATCATAATCCCCCCATCTATCACCAGAAGAGAGAACATTTGTGCTTTTTATAGTGAATCCAGGCCCATAGCCAGAGAATTTTTTTTCGGGGGGAGGGGGGGGGGGGGTGGCATTTGCTGAAGGCCTGAGTGAATCCATTCATTTATTGCATGCTGCCAATCATCTTCGCCATCAGCTGCCACTGCTGCTTACTCTGGTTCAGGAGCCATCTTGTGCCAGTTTGGAGACCCCTGCTATTTTAAAGCTTTTACACAACGCCTTAAAATCCTCTACGCGCTGAGCGTGCTCACCGGATCCACAACATTCCAGTCCGCCTGGCCCTAATGTTGGCTTTTTTATTAATATCATACTCGGTGTGCTTCTTGGGATGCAGCACGCAGCGGCGATGTCAGACTTCTTTTCTGTATGTTCACCCGTCTTGATTATTACCACCCTTATGGAGAGACAGCCAGGGTTCTTTGTTTTAAGGCAGCTATTGCGTTGACAAAGGAGCTGAAAAGCAAACAGCGACCCCACACTAAGGGCCGATGGGCACAATGACAAGCATCATAAGCACCAGGGGCGTAGCCAGAAATTTTTTTCGGGGGGGGTTCAACCATACTTTATGTATGTTCGTGCGTGTGTATGTATGTGTGCGTGCCTATATACGCAAGCAAAATTAAAAGATTTCGGGGGGGGTTTGAACCCCCCAACCCCCCCCTTGGGCTACGGCCCTGATAAGCACGCAATGGCTAGTGGTAGTTTCTACTCACTCTGCATGGTGACCTGCGAATCACATTGTTCACTCCCTCAAATGCATGTGGAAAAATCCCCTTGGGTGAGGAAAAGTTGGCTGCTTGAAGCATTTCGCACTGCCTGATATTCAATATATCAAGTGTTTTAGCTATTTTGTTAGATGTAGCAGTAATTTTGCTATGTAGTGATGTTAATACAATGTCATGTTCGGAAACAGTTTGATATAAAGGATAATTCAATTTACTTGAGTTCAATACAGTCAGGTTTGACTGTATATCTGGCGTTATGCTTGAAGCATGAAGAAAGGACAGAGAAAAGAGACAGAGGAGCAGCAACTGCTTATTGACAGTAAAAGCTGGAAAACAAGGAAACTTCCAAGCACGCACCGTGGAGTGGAGCAGTATGTACTGTTCAGCTGACTGAACAGTACATACTGCACATTCCTGTTGTTAGAACCATTGCCCGCAAGTGAAAAGATAGGCAACATACTGGGCCTACATAAACTCTTGTATTTTCTGCAATAAAGCAATCTTGCAAAAGCTGCTGATTCGTCCACATTGGTTATTACAGTGGCAATGAGACACAGTTGTGCCCATGCAGGGAGGGCGTTTCCAGCCAGATGGCCGTTGGTATTTGCGTCAGTGAGTTTAACCTTAAGAGCAACTCTTCATGGGAAAATTACGTTGAGCATATCGAGGCGCAGCTAACAAGCTCACAGAAGATGCTGACAAGAGGGCGGCATTGCTGAGCTGCTGTGGGGAGGAGACCCCAATAACGACCCTCTTAAAGGCTTTTAGACCACTGACTATCAGTCCATCATAGAGGCAGCGAAGAACCTCATCAAGCCGAAGCTATCCAAGCTGCATTCAAGGTATAAGTTCTCCAAATGAGATCAGCACGATGGTGAGACAGTTGCTCACTATGTTACAGCCTTACGTAAGTTAGCTGAGGACTTGCGGATTCAGCGATAAGCAGCTCCCTCTTGACATAATGCTCAAGGACCAATTTGTTTTTTGGAATTTCAGACAGCATAGTGCAGCAAAGCCTGCTGGCCGAGAAGAACCTGACCTTTGCAACAACCTACGACCTGGCAGTCACAGCTGAGTCTGCTTCAAAACATCAAAGCTATCGGCAGTCAGTGTCAGGAAAGCCCAGATGCCACAGCCAAGGTGGACCATGCAATGTCTGAAAAACAGGCAAGATGAAAGGTTTCAGGCGCGCTGTTGGAGACAATGGTGTTTCCAGTGTGTATTGTGGTAAGTTTAACAAAAGCGCAGTATGCTTTACCTGTTCCGCAAAGGTCACCCAGCCAAGGCATGTTGGAAGAAAAAAGGTGGCCAAGTGAACCACCAGCTGGAAAGTATCACAAGTTCAGTGCAAACTGAGCCTGATGACTTGCCAAACCAAGTGGTTGTCCCAAGTTTATCCCTTTCAGACCTCACCTACGAAGAGCTATCCGTAAGTAAGAGCTATCCATAAGTATGTCCAATCGATACGCTGTTATTTCACTGCACTCAATATCCTATGGCAACAAAAATAATGTCATAATACTATACTTGTTATAGTAATTAATTCTAATCAAACTTTAATTAAATATCTATTTATTCTGAATATTAATGAGAACTAACAGACAATAGCGCCAAGTATAGGGGGTGTTATCTGTAGTACTTAGAATATATATGTGAAGAAACTGAACTGGACGAAAAGATAACTTGCCGCCGGCAGGGACCGAACCTACGACCTTCGAATAACGCGTCCAATGCTCTACCACTGAGCTACTGCGGCGGTCATCCTCCCGTCCACTTTATGGGGTTATATATGTGCCTTTAAAGCTTGGGTGTTAGTCAGCGCCAATCGCAGCCATGGGCGCGAGTGTGGAACACCTCGTTTTCTCTGCCTTTCTGGCGTCACATAGCACGTGATCTTTTTACGAGCTGCAGCTGGCCATAATCCCTCGCATACCCCTGAAGGCATCAAGTCTGCCAGAACGAGACCCTTGCTATGAATGAAGGAAGAAGATGACTCTTAAGGGCCCGTTTCCTTTGTTAGACACAATATTAATGAGAACTAACAGACAATAGCGCCAAGTAAAGTATAGGGGGTGCTATCTGTAGTATTTAGAATATAAATGTGAAGAAACTGAAGTGGACGAAAAGATAACTTGCCGCCGGCAGGGACCGAACCTGCGACCTTCGAATAATGCGTCCGATGCTCTACCACTGAGCTACGGCGGCGGTCATCCTCCCGTCCACTTTATGGGGTATATATGTGCATTTAACCTTGTGGTAGAGCATCGGACGCGTTATTCGAAGGTCGCAGGTTCGGTCCCTGCCGGCGGCAAGTTATCTTTTCGTCCACTTCAGTTTCTTCACATTTATATTCTAAATACTACAGATAATACCCCCTATACTTTACTTGGCGCTATTGTCTGTTAGTTCTCATTAACATTGTGTCCAACAAAGAAAACGGGCCCTTAAGAGTCATCTTCTTTCCTTTATTTATTCTGAAGTCATTCATGCTCTGTTTCTGCATAAATAGAACCAAATGTAAGGCTAGAAATATAGTGCAAATTCGTTTTCGGTTAGCTTCATTTTGAACACAGAAAAATTATACTTTTGACGTGGCTTGAGGAAAGCGAAACATTGAACGACTAGCCTAACATGGAGTGCCTTCAGCAAAGTGACCATATGCAACAGTACACTGCAAAAGGAAGTCAAATGAAGACAAATGCAATATGCAGGAGGTTCAATTCATATAAAGCTCAATGTATCTTCTCTTCGTAGGCCCTGGTCGACACAACTAGCAAAAACAAGTAGTGTACACAATTGTGTACATAGCGCCTCCAATGGTTATGGTTACAGTAAGCATTGGCGGAGAACCAGTGCTGATAGAAATGTATTCTCTGAAGCAATTATCACCCAAAACTTGTTCAGGAAACTGAAGGTGGCAAGAAGCATCAAGCTTGAAGGAGCAGACTCACAGCTCGTAACCTGGACCAAGGAAGGATTGGACGTCATCGGAGAAGCTACAGTTCCAGTCGAGTTTAAAGAGCAGGACTTCAAACTGCCACACTCTCGTTGTAGAAAGTAGTGCACTTCGGGGGCATGACTGGTTTAAGGTTTTGAACACCAACGTTACTGGACTTCACAGCATCAGCCAGAGTGCAGAAGCTGTTATAGAAGAATTTCTGATATTTTCGGCAAACCTTTCCCAGCGCAGCCTGCTTTGGTTGGGTTGCAGGACCAAAGTTTCTTAAATGTTCGCAGCAGTTCCTTGTCTGTGATAACAGAACATAAAGGTTGTTCCAAACCGACCCAGCATGCAGAATGGGCCACGCCTGAGGTCACTGCGCGAAAAAATGACGGTTCGCTGAGAATATGTGGAAAACTACCAAAGCACTGTCAACCAAGTGGTAAGGAACAACATTCACCTCTTACCTCTAGCAAGAACTATTCGCAGGGCTACAAAAAGGTGATATTTTTTCAAAAGCTGGCTTCATGCAGGCGTACCAGCAACTTGCAGTGGACGATTCTTCAGCAGATGTGCTCACTATACAACACAGTAAAGGGCGTGTGCAAAGTGCGATGTTTGCCGTTCAGCGTGTCAGTGGCACCTGGATTATTTCAAAGAACAATGCTTGCAGGTTTACCACAGGTGGCCGCATACCTCGACATTCTGGTGGCCAGTGAAACTGCTGAAGTGATCCACAAAAGTCCTGATTGAGGGTTTTCAAACCAACTCTTGAGGGCCCGACTAACTGTGTTCAAGGCACCAAGTGCCAGTTTTTCAAAGAGAGTCTGGAATATTTGGGACACCAGAGAGATGGAAGGGGCATCTAGCCGTCGAAAGGCAAAGTCAAGGCCATTCATCAAGCACCTACACCACAGAACAAAAGGGAGCTTCAAGCCTTTCTAGGAATGGTGAATTTTTACAATTACTTCCAAAGGTGTTGTTCTGAAGTCGCTGAAGTGTGGCACCGCCTGCCTGGACAGTGACAGTACGTGGAAGTGGCATGAAGAGCAGCAGCGAGCTTAGACTAAGAGGCTGCTGACGTCCGGGTCACTTTGAGTGCACTTCAATCCTGATTAATTCTGTCTTGCGATGCATCCCTGTCTTAGCTCACAGCGATGCTCAAGGGCTAGAGCAACCTGTTGCTTATGAGTTAAGAACACTCACTAAGACGGAGCGTAACTACTAAGTGATGCAGAACTATCGATGGTAGCTATCGATACTATCGATAGCAGAGTCACTATCGAACTATCAATAGCCGAGTCACTATCGAACTATCGATGCTAAAAAACACTATTGATAGTGCTATTGATAGTTGATTCTATAGTACTATCGATAGTATAAAATCAACCGTGCGAAGTGATTGCAGCATAAGCTTGGTCCCCGAGTGCATGGTATATGGTGGGAGCAGGAAGTAGCATGCGAACGGCAAGAAAGTTGACATGCTCTTGTTCCTACGCCAGAATGCTTGCTGACACGATAATTAAGCTGAATTGTACAGCTTTATCGGAAATGAAGCCATTACAGTTGGTGCAACTGCACTGCTTCAAATTTATATTGCATTTGTGATTCAAAATAAAAATATGAAGACTAAGTTTGTTAATTGTAGTGTGACTAGTTACTTTTGAATATGAGTTTATTGATGTACATATTCCGGTATTTCCACAGCGGAAATAACTTATTTCTTTCTCCCAAAAATTTCTCATAAATTAAGCGAACTGAGTATTGCTGATAGTAAGGCATCGCAAATGTTTTGGCACTATCGCTGGCCAACAACAGCCTAGTCATTCACAGCACTATTGATAGTATTATTATTAGTAGTATTACTATATATAGTACTATCGATTGCACTATCGATAATACTGCCACGTGCGTTTCTTTGTCACTTTTGCTGTATTCAGTTTTCGGCCACAAAGACTGTCAGCAACGCTCAGCGTGAACTGTGCCTCATTGTTCAAGAAGCTTCGCGATCATTGTAGATCGTTTTGTTAAGATTGCGCGCAAGACGCGCACACTCGAGCTTGTTCTAGAATTTGCACGACAGCCAGCGATAACGCTGGAATATTCGACGGCACATGTTTAAATGCCGACACGCTTCACCGCTTGTCAGTTGATCGACGGTCGACGCTCTGTTCGCCACTATCAGTGCATACAGTGTGTATTGCTGTAAATTACCTTTCCGTTTCTCGGCCACAAGTTTGACCAAATAAAGACTTTCATCTCGGACACGTCTCCTGCGGTCTTTGTCCACGTCACAACCCCGTGACAATACTATCGATAGTTCATCGATAGTAGTACCATTGATGGTTTTTTTTACACTATCTATAGTTTAAAAATACTATCGATGCTATCGATAGTCAATTCACCGATAGTCTAGATTGACAGCGAAGCTCTCGCTATTGTCTATGGCGTTTGTCAATTTCACCTGTACCTATGTGGGTGGCAGTTGTGCATTTTACCGATCATAAACCTCTGCTAGGCATCTTTCAACTAAACAAGCAGATCCCAGCAATCTGTTACCGCTCATGTTGTGTCAGTCTGATGTTATCAGCTTATGAATACAAGCTAGAGTATAGAAAGACGCAAGATCACGGAAATGCCGATACAACAGTAGGCTGCCCATACCTGGAGACCGGCAGGACATTGAGCCACCAGGCTAAGTTCTTATGCTGGAAGCAGTTGAGTACCTTCCTTTGAGTGCAGAAGACGTTGCATCAGCCACTCTGTGTGACCCTTGTCTGTCCCGTGTGAAGAAATGGGTCATCGCTGGCTGGCCAGAAAAAGGTGCACCTCGGAATATGCCTCCTATCAGGTAAGGCACAAAGAGCTGTCACTTCTCCGCAACTGCCTCTTTGGGGGTAACAGGGTGATACTGCCAGACGAACTGAGGAAAAATGTTCCCTGCATTCTGCATGCAAACAATCCTGGCATTATGGCCAAGAAATCTCTGGCAAGATCATTTGTGTGGTAGCCGATGACCGATGATCAGACAGAAGATTTCATTCGTCAATGCAAACCATGCCAAAATAACAGGTAAAGCGAATCCAAGGCGCCCGTCGATTTCTGGACAAAACGCAAATGTCCTTGGAGCAGAAATCATTTAGATATTGCAGGGCCGGTACAAGGTGTTTTCTTTCTTGTTGTCGGGACGTATTATCAAACTGGGCTGAGGGTGAAATAATGCCATCACTTGACTCGTCAGTGGTGATCGAAAAAGTGCACAGGACGTGTGCTTCATACGGATTGACAGAGTTGGTCGTTTCTGATAATGGGACGGCGTATTCAAGCCAAGAAATGCAATCTTTATAGAAGCGAAACAGTGTCCGCTATGTCATGTACACAGCACCATACCATCCCGCAAGCAACGGAAGGGCCAAGCACATCGTTCACGAGCTAAAGTGTGTGCGTCTAAAGTACAGCCAGGACACAGTGGCATGTAAAGTCTCGTTTTTATTCAAGCAGCACTCCACGCCGCACAATGAAAACGGGAAAACGTCAGCAGAACTCATGCTGGGAAGGAGCTTCCGTTCTGCATTGTCAAGCATGCAGCCCAACGTTGACGACGCAAGGTGTCCGAGACAGCCACAGCTGAAGTTTCAGCGTGGCGTCTGCCCTGCCCCACCAGACACCTCTGACCCTCTCTTCAAGTTTCTAGCTACAGTGCCGAGATCGCCTTTGCCATAAGCTACAATGCAAGCAGTTAATATGCCGAAATCGACTGTACATGAAGGTGCGCAAGCATGTCACAGGTATACTAGTTAACGTCAACCTGTGCTCCGTTATATCATTCACTACTAGGGGGGAAGGACGTGATAACAGCATGAATTAACTGAACTGTATGTACTGCACATGTCCATCGCCAGCAAGTAAACAGATAAGCAACTCTCAGGGCCTACGTAAGCTCGTGTATTTTCTGCAATAAAGCAATTCTGCAAAAGCTGCTGCTGCGCATCCACGTCAGTTATTGCAGAAGGTGGGTGAGTGACGTGAAACGTGTCATCACAGAAGCTGTCCATTGAAAAAACATAACTCAGATCTATATAGCACAATTGACGTGTCACTGCAGTAGGACAGACTGTTTGGCTAGTTGGCCCTGCATTTTAACACAGTGAAATTAGCGCAAATAAAGACGGACACAAAGTCATATGTCACTGACACAGGCAGACCCATTCCTTCTAATCTGAAACGCTTCTAATAGTTCTCTTGCCGTTTGGTCTGCTCTTGAGCGAAACGCGCAAGAGCAGACCAAACTTGCGCGAAACGCGGCATGCATGACCACGACTTAACATGCATTGGAAGATGCACACCACTTTGATCAATGCCATTGGCATGTTCCCTCAGGCGGTCGTTAATACGGTGTACCATTTGTGCTATTTGTGGACACCAAATTAATGTATTAACCGCGTTGCACTTACTTGCCTCGCAGTAAAAAGGCACTGTTACCATACGATTCTAAAATTGTTAAAGGAGTGGTGACAGAAAATTTGTGAATCTCTGTTTTTTGCTCCTAATTAGCAGCTACTGACTAGTTAATAGCGGCAACGAAAGTCATTTGCCCCAGAGCGAGATGAATGTTTAATTATATGTTCGTGTATGTTACGACCGGAGGCAGTCTTGCTTTCAAAGAGCACTCGGTGGCCCCGTGACGTAGCCAGCATACTCATTTACAAATACTATCAGGTAACCGCAAGAGCCAGTGACATCGCTGGCCAGCTTCTGCCATGTTGTCAGCGCCGCTGTTTCATCTGCTGTCTTGAGCGTTGCGAGTGCTTGTTTCCTCGATCGTCAAACTACGCTGTTTATCTAGCGGCGATGGACAAAGGAGTTGGGAGGAGTGTAAAAATCAGTCAGAAAAGCTTGATTCACTTCGCGAATCTCGCCGGTGGCTGCGATTTTGTTCTTCGTCGTCGTCGTCCAGCTCAGGCGACATTTTCTCTGAGGCTTGGAGCAGCCACAGCATTAGGCGTGCTGAAACATTTCCCTCCAATCAATTGTAAAGTAGCAGGTGGAGAAGTGGCAAAGGAAGCAGGGGAATCACAACATTGGCGCTCTGTGACAGTGTTTATGTGTAACATGTAAGTGACGTGATGTATGCTTTACTGACTCGTATTTAGATTGGGCAATGCTGCGTTTCAAGGCATTCCAATCCCACGTATGCACGTCGGAGCACCGAAGCAGTAATCTGTCCATTACGCAATATGATCCCAGCAGTAGAGAGCTTTAGTTTGGCTGTAGACTTCGCAATGTTTGCGGATACCTAGTTACTAAAGCTGTTGACGGCTGAAGCAGTAGTAGCAGCAGCCGCGGAGCTGGTAGCGACATCTTTGTGGCGTTTTGTCCAACTACAATATTTTATGTTTTTCTGTTTTATACTGTGAATTGCTAGTTATCTCACTGCAATGCTCGACACAGAGTCCGTAAGCAGGTAAGTTGGCGCAAGGTTATGTTTGTTGGTCTGAGGTTGGCTCTGAATCATCAAATGTCGCTACCAGCATTGTCGTCTTGTACAAACCTCCTGTAACCCGGCCAAGACTTGTGACGTACGTTGTTTACAAAACGGCCCCACTCGATGATCAGAAGGCTTGTTGATCGGGCGAGGGTAGGTCATCCATGAATGTGTTAATACACGCTACGTCCACCGATGAAATCAACACTTTTTGCTTCCATTTGTGATTCAGCACTTTCACGAACTTCAACAACTCAATTAAAAAATACGTTTTAGGCTGTATTTCTGGCTGATACCGTACAGATGGCACCTATATGTACCATTAGTGTGATGTAACAGTCAAATTGTGTCCCAATTTTTGTCACTACTCCTTTAAGCGTGGCATCACTCTGCATTGTCTTCAGTCGCCCTATGCAAATCGATGGATTCACACATGATGCAGGCTAACCTTTACACTCAGATTAGCGGACTCGAAAAGGCTGGCTTCCCTCAGATGAGCTGAATGCCGTTGCCGAATCGTGCTACGGAAAACTGAAAATCAGTACTCAGGAAAAGCACTTGAGAGAACGGGAGACACAAGACACAGTTGGTGCCGTATGTACGAGGTGAGCCATACCCTGAAGAAAGTGACCACTAGGCATGGAATTCGTGCTGTGTTTTCTGCTCCGATAAACTAGCACAGTTGCGCCAGCGAATCTCTCGTGCTAGGCAGTGAGGGTGCAAAAGAGGCACTTGAAATTTTCAGGCGTTTTGCGAAGGTGTCGTTTACGAAATTCCTCTGAGCTGTGGCAAGTCCTACATTGAACAAATGGGGACATTGTATTAACGACAGCCTGAGGGAGCATGCCAATAGTAGGGTGTAGAAGTACACGTTGCTGGGCTTGTCGGTTCATGTCTAAGTACAAGCCACAAAGTATGGCTGTTTCTTGCGCGAGGAAATAACGAGGGAAGGGGTCCAGGGGAGCGCAAACTTTCGACTGTTTATTCAAGAGAAAGTGCAACCAAATATATAGGCACAGACATGCGCAACAAACTAGGCACACAGCGAGAGCCTACCACCCTAATCACAACCTCTGATCTATGAACTTGCGCTCTGCCTGCGAAAGGGACAATGAAGTGTCACTGATACACATGGAACCTCGTGCTTTGATATGATATGCCTCCAACAACTCTCGAGCCGTGGTGTCCCCGCTTCTACCCAGAATCTGAATCTTATTCAAACACGGCTCACACCTATGTGAACTGCAGTGGGTCGGCAAATGTGCCCCATCTTTACCTTTTAGTGAAAGCTCGTGTTCCCGCGCACGCTCATTCACGCACCTTCCCGTCTGGCCGACATACGTCTTGCCACAGGTTAGCGGAAATTCATACACAACACCGGTGGCACATTTTGTGTACGACTTTGTGTGCTTCTTGCCGCAGCCACCTTCTTGCTCCCATCAGATAGGATACGTGGGCATAGCTGAGCCAGCTTCCGCGGCGCAGAAAAAACAATTGGCACGCCGTGTCTGTTAGCAACCTTCTTTAGGTTGTGTGCCACCCGGTGCATATACGGCACGACCTCAGGTCTCACCGTTCTCCGCTCTTGCTCTACCCCAGAACCGTGGTGTTCACTCTTGAACTTCTGGAGGAGCGACTCGGCGACGGCGATGAGGAGCGTGCGAGGGAAACCAGCCAAGGACAGACGATCCAATTGGTTTTGAAAACCCTTCTGCATCACGTGCGAGCACGACCTTGCAAGTGCAGACTCTAGGCAATGTTTAGCTATAGCCTTTTTCACAGTTTTGGAATGCGCCGAATCATATGGCAGCAATTCTTTTGTAGACTAGGCGAATAAAGCCAACACGCGTGACACCTCTGCAGGGTAAGTTCAAGTCTAAAAACTGCAAGGAGCCACGAACCGGCCAACTCGGTGTGAACACCAATCCCTTCCCGACTCGGCAAAGGCCGCTAACACATTGTTAACAATGGGATGATAGCAAGCGGGTTGTTAGTGCTTTAAGAAACTCGTCAACGTACTAAAAACTTTTAAAACCTCCCCCCCCCCCCCCCCCCATTACAAATGCTGGTGCACGGCACGGTCACTAGAACATAAAAACAAATTGCACAACACGGAGCGACACAAGAGCCTATGCAAATGCCTTGTCTTTGGACATAAAATCTCCATTAAAACTGATGAAGGTGACTTGACATAAAACTCGGAGAAGGGACATAAAAGCTTCTACAGTCATTCCCGCGGCATTCCGGAAGGCAACAACACCACTCTGTCTATGCAACGTCTTACACATGAAACAATTCGCAAGTTCATAGATCAGAGGTTGTGATTAGGGTGGTAGGGCTCTCGCTGTGTGCCTAGTTTGCTGCGCATGTCTGTGCCTATATATTTGGTTGCAATTTCTCTTGAATAAACAGTCGAAAGTTTGCGCTCCCCTGGACCCCTTCCCTCGTTATTTCCTCGCGCAAGAAACAGCCATACTTTGTGGCTTGTACTTAGATTTCGTCATAAAGCTCCGCTTCTCACAGCCCGAGAACTTGCGAACGAGAGAAGGGTAAGCATTGGATCAGTACATTCAATTTTGTGTGACGCTGTGCGGTGCATTTGACAGAATCTGTCGTGATAACGCGTCCGTCCATTCTACAGATCTGATTGGAGCTTTCTGCACCAAACACATCATTCCTGCCATTTGTCAGGCTCTCTACTGCGCCGGCATGACTTCGTGTGACCTTTGGCTGTTTCCCAAGCTGAAAATTCCACTGAAACAAAACCAATTCAGCGAAGAGGAGACATCGTCAGAATGCGAAGGTCCGGCTGATCACACTTCCGAAAAAAATGCATTCCAGAAGTGTTTTCAAAAATGGCGTGAGCGCTGGGAGAGGCGTGTGCATTGCCGAGGTGACTACTTTCATAGGGATTAGGGTTTTGTACCTTCTGATGAAGAAATATGCGTAAGCCGACCAGAGGTTCCATACTTTTCGAACACACCTCGTTGGTATGTTCCAGGGCACTTAAGTTTATTGTTATTCTACCAGAAAACTAAAAACCTCAAAAACCTGAAGAAAAAATCTGAAACACCGCAGCAAATGCAAAGGCCATCTAGTTTCGTGCTCCTTGACATTTTCTTGCAAAAATAAAATGAAATAGGCGAAATCCAGAAACTTCCAGAAACATCGCTAGAAGGCTTTCACGGCTAATGACACGGATCACGAAGCAATGGCCGCGCAGACATGCTTTCAAACGCCTTCCGGTCTACGGGGCTTTGGGAGTGACCCGTTAGCCAACATCGCTTACGCTGCGCTTCCTGTGAATCCATTTCCCGTCGAGCCTGCCTCTTTAGTGCATCAATAGTCGTGCTCAATGACCTACTGAGGTTTTGGAATCAATGTGTAGAGCCTGCCGCGCGACCTTCGCATTGTACAGCGATATGAGTTGCGAGCTTACACGTGGCACTCAGTGCGAGAAGGGTGCTCGTCAACGATCAAGGCAGCTCTGGTTGGCCGTGCTGGCTGCGTACGGGTCGTGTGCTGGATTATAGACGACGTCATCTGGGATTCAGGCACTCTTGGACTCGTTCATTGATTTACTCCAAGTGAACCTAACAGTTTCGCAGTGTTCTGTCTTCGTGAAGTCGACTATAACTAGATTTTAGATTGTATTGTGATATGAGATTAACGAAGACAAGTGAACAAAGAGGCCTACTTGACCACTGGTGCGTCCACATTGCACTAAGATAAATCCTGGCTCTCCAGAAAAGTGCTCAGCTCTGCTGAAGGTCAAGATAGATGGCCGATCTCCGTTGCAATTCGCAAGGCACATGCTTGTGTAGCCGCGGTGAGAGAGTGCCTGCATGCCTCAGCACTGCGTCCGTATCCCCCGAAGAAAGCGTCAATGGCAATCACTATATAATCAACTGGTACCGCACGAGTTCTTTCAGCGGGACTATCCGCGCGCCTGCTTCATTACGTTAATCTGACCTTTCAAAGGCGAAGACGACGACCGCATAACTCGTTCCTCGAGTGCTGGCGGCAAGTACAATTCTGTCTCGGGGACGTGCACTGGGTGTCGCCTAGATGGAGTCGTACCTCCGGCGAATAGGCGAGTGGCGACGCGGCACCACGAACTTCTTCGGCAACAGCCGGAGGCACTTCAAACCGACCCCACCTTCGGTGATCGACTTGAGCCGCCTTCGGCAGGCGCAGCAACCGCGTAGCCAGCTACAGCAGCAGCTGCTGAGCAGGAGGCGCGGATCATTCTTCAGGGACAAGGCCACGTCAGCTCGTTCGGGTGTGCAGGAGGCCACGGCCAACTGCTGCCTGACGGCTCGAGGCCTGTACTCGCAGTCCACGGTTCCCGGGTTCATCCAGATGGCGCAAGCTCGGAACCCGTTTCGCATCATCATCTGGTTCGTGGCCTTCGTCGGGCTCGGCTCGGTGGCGCTGAGCAACCTGTATGAACTGATGCACGAGTACTTCCAGTACCCGCTCACTGTCAACATACGCCTGGAGGACGTCAACAATGTGGAGTTTCCGGCCGTGACGCTGTGCAACCTGAATCCCGTGCGAAAGAGTCTGTTGTGCGGACAGGAGACGGACCTTGACTACACGCTGCAGGAGTTCCTCTGCAACAAGACGGCTGAGATGACTGTGGTAAGAGTGGCTGGAAATTGTAACGTTACAACTCGCAAACTGGTACATCTAACGATAATGTTTATATCCAAGCTTAAAACAACTGCAGGCCCCAAACAGCATTGAAAGGTTTGCGAGGAGGAAACATCGCTCATTAGTGTCAGCCTGATAACACACTGCTGGCGGCCCACAGCCACGAAGTCACTCAAACTTTGGAGACATTTATAAGCATAATGCCTGAGCGACAATGGTCACGACATTCAGTTTGACATTAAATGGACGCCGGCGTACTGCGGACCTTTCTATCAAAAGCAAAAAGCCCTCGTGGAAAACTAGATATGAGGAAACGAGTAACGTGTATCAATATTTGTGAAGGCAATAATTTATGAACCAGCCAACAATAGTAAGATTTAACATACTGTCGCGCTAACGCAGCGAAAATAGCACGGAGCTAACATAACGTGACTTTTGCTGCTCTCGAGTACACCATAATTTTTACCTTCCATGAACATTCACATGAATCTACACACAAATAGGCGAAAGTAATTACTTCTTCAGTAAAGAGAGAAAGGTTTGAACAGAAAGCTCTTTTGGTTCGTAAGACTATAAAGTTTGCTGTTAAGATTTTAATACGTAATGTTCTATTCCGTTTTTTTTGTATTTGTTGATCGCAAAATAATGATAAGCATTAAAGCTACTTTATAGCTTAGTAATCTTCCACACTGCACACTAATACTAGAAGAAAGGCTGGGTATTCTCTAAAGTAACTGTATTAAAAAGATGTTTCACATGCGCAGTGTAAAAACACCACAGTATGCTCTATTTTTATGAGAAGTTGTGCAGAATTCAGCCAAAGAAAAACTTCGCTCAATACCTGTATCTATCGCCGCACAGGGCAAATCAAGTCATAATTTCTCTCAACGGCAATTCCTGAACGTCTTTGTCTTGCGTTTTTCCTCCTTGTACTACTGATTGTTTGCACGCGCTTACTCAGTGGTGTATTGTGTATTGAATAGTTTTACACAGCCAATAAAAAAAATGTGTCTCGTTCTACTGGAAGACCGCGCTGTTCGACGTATAGTTCGACGATGCTCGCGCTGACCCTTGGTGCCTACAAGTCGACATTGTTTTACTGGTTTCCAACAGACGCGAGGCGAGGACGAAGGCCAGCTCGAACAGTTCGTCATGTGGCTGGCAACAAAGCAGCGGACTGAGCCGGAACTCGCAAAGACGCTGGGCCATCAACTACCCGATCTACTAAGGACCTGCAGCATTCAAGGAATCAAATGCGACTTAGACAGGTTGGTAACGCAATTCTTGCGAGACCGCGATTCGAAATGTCCCCGATGTAAAAACTGTCGCATATACGACTTCGTAAGAGAAGGAGATTGGGAAATGAAGGAAAGAAGGAACAGGAGAGACAGGAAAGGCAGGGATGTTAAACAGTCTAGAAAAACTAGTATGTTACCCTACACCGGGGCAAAGGATGGTGGAGTTTGAAAGTTATAGGTAGTAAGAAAGAAAGGGAGAAATAGGGAGAGGGGAAGCACACACACAAGGAAGATGAAAGAAAAGCAAAAGGCAATGAAGTCAAATTGAATAAACACCCGATTTGCTACCCTGCACTAGAGTGCCCTCTCCCATGTTTCAGCCTGTAGTCATCATCAGCCTGCTCAGGCTGATGATGAAGATGATGATGATTGAAGAAGAGAAGAGGCTAGAAAGAAATGAAGAAAAGAAAGAAGGGTAGAAAGAAAGCACGTGCGCGCAATCACAGCACAAAACGACATTTGTCAGTGCAAGATCGTTCCCTCAAACACCGAAGAAACACAAGGCCTGCCCATTTCTTTGTGACAGCGAAAATTTAATTGTTTCATTTTGATAACATTTAGTTGAACAGGAAAGATCGCTGAAGTCAACGTTTCTACAGGTGGACTTCTTCGTCCAGGGCGAAGACAAGTCCCCTTGCCGAAACGTAGGCTCCAGCGACATCTTTTGTCCAACGACATTTCGTTACATCAGTCCTCCATCCTCTCCTGAACATCTGTGTTGTTTCACTCGGTTACGGCAGAATAACGTATTGGTGTTTTATATGCCTAAAAGCGGATTATCTGCAGTTCCCCGACGTCGTTCTGTGCCATGATGTGGACGAACGATAGGCCTTTGGTAGCCAGGCCGAAGTCGATTCTGTTTTTGCGGCAATGTCTTCGCGGGTCTCTTCCACCCAAGGAATCCATATAAGAAAAGACAAAGAGTTTCGCTTAACTAGCGTCTGACCAAATGGCCGCTTTCGTCCTCATTCGAATGAAGGTATACCTCTATGAATCAGTCACTGTCGCAGAACCACTTGTCAGTCATCGCCAAACGGAGTATTTTCAGGACTATGCCGTCTACCCTCGACCTCAAAAGAATGCACGATACAAATACTCTCTTAGGCGGTCGCGGTATACTACGAGACCGACTTGGATGCAACGCCGGCGAGCTAGTGCTGATAAAACTTGAATTCATGAAATAACTTATATAGGTTATTCTGCTTGCGAAAAGGATAATCACCGGCCCTCGTGCAATATTCCCTTGCATAAGACATCGCCGTTTTCTGTGATGCTCCTGGTAAGAACATTCCTCACGAAAGACAGAGCGAGAGAGAGAAAACATGGCTGATCCCTCCGACATAGGAATCGGTATAACACGAAAGTGAAACGTGTCTTCACAGAAGTAGTGCTTATTGTGTAGTGATATATGAGAGCTTGTACAATGTCTATTCGTGTTTGGCAGCTATAGCACCGTTTGACGTGGATGAACCCATGTTGACAGCATGTCTCTATCGCGACGACTAACGCCCATGATCGTGATTAAACCGTTGTGGTAACTGACGGTGTGAACATATATTTGGACACAGCGAATCGTGAATCCCGCATAAGGATGATATCAACAAGCTCATAATCAACACTGGTACCCGGTATGCACTTCTTCAAAGCGTCGTCAATTAAGGAGAGAAACGGCACGGCGTGCGCTTTCTAGTAATGGGTAGCCGACGCCTGTGCTCATGCATACATAACACACACTGCGCTTCAGCAACACGGGAGGTAGAGGTTCGTAGCCTGAGCCGCAAACGCGTGCGTCCCGCTGGCCTCTGTCTCGCAGGCGCTGCTCTCGCTCCACCAAGGCACGACATTCGCCCGTCGAAATCGCGCCCTTTCTGCGACGCATATTGCAGTAGTTTTGTTAATCGGTGCTCTCGCAATAGAAGCAGTCGGCGGCGGAGAAATCCCGTTGGTGCACGTAGAAGCTGCACTACTCCGATGAGCCGATGCACGCTAACACGAAGCCAAATGCAAAGAACGTAACTGCGTCAAGCGTGCCTCGGCGACGCCAGCGCGGCCAGTCTAGCTCTCTGGCATCGAGACGCTTTAACCATGACCTCCGATATCGCATGCAATTTCGGAGTAAGCGCTAGTAAGTGTCGATCGTGAAGCATTACTTCTTTTCACATCTCACAGACGGCGGCACCGTCCCGCTCCGCCCGCCGCGAAAGAGAATGTGTGAAAGATATAAGGCGCGTTCGCGCCGTATCTACCATCTCCCGAGTTAGCTTAGTCGGTAGCATGTCGGGCGCTTGCCGTCGTGGCCGCAACGTCGTGGGTTCGACCCCCAGCGGGGGTATCTTGGTTTTTTTTTCTTTCTCACCCGTTGGCGTCCATTTTATCAACGTCATATCCGTGACGGATGTACTTGGTGGACCCCGGCATAAAACACTTTCGTGTTAAAATCGGCCTCCTATTATAAACTGAAATCAATAATGAAATGTTGATAATGACTTCATGATTACAACCACCTTAGTTGCTACTTCCGATTTGCGCAAGCACTAGTGTGCTCATGCGGTTGCAGTTTTAAAATGATGCAACGGCAGTCGCATTTGCACTCTCCCCGTTCTTTCGGAAAGAATACACAATGAAGTGAAACGAACACCCGCCAGAAAAATAATGTTGGAGAAGAAAATTATAAAAAACGTACTATGCTTTTTGTTTTTTGTCACTCGCCTCATTTTGTGTTTGACACGTTAGCTTTCAAAGTTCCCAGTTGTAACTGTCCCATAGAGCGAAGCTGTGCCGAAAATGTGCAAGCAAAAAAAAGAAAAACAAGAAGCATCCACGCGCTCGTAGGACTATGGCGAGCTTAACGTTTCAAAACAATAGAAACTGGACTCCACAGTCGACTATGCATATTAATGATGAATTCTATTAGGTCCACGCATTTAAACGGCAATGTTTTGTTTTCTTTCCGTGCAGGATGTTCACCCTCGTCTTCAGTTCCAGATACGGGAATTGCTTCTGCTTTCATTGCAACAGCAACAATGAACCAGTATTTCGCTATCGGAGACTTGGAAGGCCGGAACAAGGTGATACAAAACAACATCAGAGGTTTTAAGCCTGAGACATTAGCTTATAAAAACCACATCTTACCGACTCCAAAATGCATAACTCTATCATTGTACATGTATGGTTCGCCTCGCGTTCTCACAATCGTGCTTTTAAATCGCTGACTTGCGTGACTTACTGATTTGCTTCAGCATGCACGATCTCTCGACTGGTTTACTGCGGCCGTACGGCTTTCAGCAGAGGCCTGCTATCTGTGCAACGAAGCAAGGAGCTTGGAATCTATCTCTGTTGTAGGCCTAGAGTTGCTTATCGCAGTGGAGCAGTACGAATACCTTCCCATCACGCCCGAAGCCGGCTACATGGTGATGATACACAAGCAGGGGCACGATCCCGAAGAGGCTACCGACGGCATTTTTGTAGCCCCTGGACAGACAACCTACGTTGGTGTCACCGTGGTAAGTTATACACTCTCCATGTTGAACCATCTCATCCAATGGTGTGACGTCACATACGCGCACAATGATGAAGAGCAAGTATAACGTTGTTGTTGTTGTTGTTGTTGTTGTTGTTGTTGTTGTTGTTGTTGTTGTTGTTGTTGTTGTTGTTGTTGTTGTTGTTGTTGTTGTTGTTGGAGACTTACCGTGTATGATTCTTACCCGCAGCTGTAATTTAACTCTTACGATTGCGCAAGGCCGTAGGTGTGCCTGCAAAAAATTTCCCTCCATTCATCGTTTGTTTGCACAAATCAAGTTTATGCATATCTATATGAATTTTTTAAACTGTGTACTCTATTATTCTTTGTCACTTTCACTTCCAGAATAGCATACATCGCCTTAAAGCCCCCTACCCATCTAACTGCGTGCCGACTTGGCCTCCAAACAGCCTCCAACCCAATGCATCGCTTGGAAAAGTCTACAGCAGGGCGGTACGTTCTCACTCATTCATCTTGTAGGGCATGCTTGTCTTTATTCACCACAGTTAATTCATCTCAATTTATTCACCTCGATTTACTCACCTAAGGAAGTCCTCCCATGCATGAGGTAGTGACAAAGTGGTCCGTGCGCAGACGAAAACAAGGTGCGAGCAGTTTTCATTGGATGTGGTGAGGCGATCTTATCCACTCTTTCTCGACAGAGAAAAGGAAGAAAGATATGCGCAAGGACATCTCTCTTGGCCAGACATCTCACTCGGCTACGCTGCACTGAAGAGGAGTGAAATGCACGATGTAATCGATGAGAGCAAAACAAGGCACCACATAGTTACACGTAATGTCGACGTCCCTCTGATAAGTACGACGTCAACGGAGAACAGTTAGATTCTAGCATCTCTTACGTAACGCAGGATCGCTTTTATGGCGGTTCGCAATGTTGTTCGCGTGGGTTCCCGCCCCCACCTCCCTTCCGCGCTTTCTTCCTGAACTTGACCACGGGGGGATACCTTAGGTAGCTCTAATTACCGAATGCATTACGTGCTGGACATGTAAACTGCTGGAATGCACCATGAGTAATTACTGACCGTGCATAAGAACTGAGTTATGAATAAGCTTCGCAATTAAAATTTCGAAATCCCAGGAATACCTTAGGCCGAGGCGCGGGGGAGGGGGGGGAGCAACTGGAACGGCGTCTCCCAAACCTCCTATCCCCTTTCCGGCAAGGAGAAAAAGCTACGCCTCTGGCTATAAGTACGAATTTCCAGTTATCAACTGTGCTTGAGTGCGCCAGAGTTAAAAAGCCAGTGATAAAAATAGTTTTCAAGATGTATTTGACGGAATTTTACATATATGCTCTCGCATATAACATCCCACACGTAGTATTCGCATAGCAGGATTCATCTGACCATGTGAAACGGGCATTCGCGTATCTGCCGCGCAGCTAATATAGGTCACTTGACGCAGTCCGTATACAACACGTGTATTCACAGCTCTGCCTCAAGCTGTGCCAGCAAGGAGCCGTGCTGAAAAACTGCAGCTGTGAGTCGAGCTTCATGCCCGCTCCGTCCTACAACAGCTACAACGTCTGCGACGTACTCAACAACAACGGTGAGTATATTCCAACTTGATGCTGATTTTTAAAAAAAAAGGAGATAAAAGAGGTGTTTCATCAGAATTTCGTGCATAAGCTCCTCGAACTACCTGGTCTCCATGCATCCCGGCTTCTCTTACATAGCTCAAAACAAACGTGAATGAAAAAACTTTCTGGTCATACACATGCACGAAAGGGCTCCACATGCACGAAAGGGCAATACCGACAAGTGTGGAGATCAGTAGGCGGCTCACAACATCAACGCAAGTCAAATATTAGAACGTGCAAAATGGACTACAGCATGCGTGGAGCTATTAACCCCTACAGTTCCTAGACCCTCGTCGCGCACCGTTTAGACGGAGCGCTACAGAGTGCGGAACTTTCTATCTCACGAACAGCATCACGGCCCTAAGTTTTGGCGCTCGGAAGCATCCTAGAGTAGCGAAGTGAGTAAATCAATAGAGGGGACAAGGAAAACGTGGAAAATTCGGAATGGTTCGTTATACAGCTCATGTGCATACGTATCCTTTCGGGGGCAGTCACCGCTGCATTCTTGACATATCGTTGATTGTCATGGTGGAAGCCGCGAATACGTATCAAGATGCGGTTAACAGAACGTCGCAATTAATTTATGACTTACCGCTCGTTTTGTTGTTGCAATTAGGAATATTCCGCATGGTGAACATTCAGAAGTGATTATTTTTCTCAGCTAAGACTCTTTTTTAATCATTTATTTGTGGATGGGAAAACCGAGACGTGAGAGAAGTAGAGGACCAGTGTCATCGCTATAGTGCCTTGTGCAGTGCCAAACGGTGGCCTTATACTCTACGATGCTACAGAAGTGGGCTGATTTACGTCTATGCTCCAGCTGCTTCGATGATGACTAATGCAAGCTTAAACGCCAACTTCCTGAGGAAACACGTTCAGTATATTCTTAACAAGTACGTTGTTCTTATTTTACAGAGACTTTGTACTGCGTCGACCGCGTCAGACGCCATTATGAGCTGGGGCAACTAGAATGCAATTGTCCGCAAGCTTGTGTGTGAGTTTCTTATTACTAACCCTTCATTGAAAACGCCCATGCACATCGTCCTTGCTTCGTTTCTCCTCTGTTTTCTTTTTTTTTTAATTACTCGTCATCCATCTTGCTTTTGCATATAAAATACTGAAGTTTCTCTCTCTTGCCTAGCGACTATGACTGGAGAATGTTTAGGGCTTCGAACGGCAGAAAGTGAAGCTAGTTGGTGCGGATTCATGATGAAAGAAGGTAGGCTTGCCACACACACGGGCACAGTGCCGTAGCCAGGGGGTGGCACGCCGAACACGTCCCCCCCCCCCTCGATTTTTTTTTTCTGCCATGGGATACAGAGCTCAAACTGACACTCGACCACATTTGCCTGCCCAGCCCCCACTTCAGATCAAGAAGGTCCTTCCGCCCCCCCCCCCCCCCCCCCGCCCCCGCCCCACCGAAACAAACTTGCCTACGCTCCTGCACGGGCACAATAGAAAAGACCACACAGCCTTCGTGTTGTCTTGATCACTTCTCTTGTGTCCGTGTCTACATGCCTACCTTCTTTTATCACGTTTAGGCCTGCTTTTTGTTCACGCTCCTTTTTAATTTTATCACGACACATGTATATCTACAGGATATGTCATCAGCATTAAAGGGTTACTGAATGAAAATTTGGTGTGACGTTCTTTATTTTATTTTATTTTATTATTTTTATTTTTGCTGCAAAATGTTCTTGAGGTCTGCTGTAGTCATAACACGGCCCATATCGCTTGTTGCAGCGCGCGACAGATAATTACAGTCTGTTTACTACCGATCAGTCTCAGTTTCGATTTGGGAGAGCTCCGAGAATGACAAGCCACCGTGTGCAACCAACGCATTCTAGCGTGTGAAACAGCACACAGAACTGTGACGCACTTCCGCGCTGCCTGCATGGTATTTCGCACGTGGCATGTGCAGCGCGATGTCGTTGCCCTCATCGTGTCACCATCACCTGGTGGTACTTCCTTGAGGCTCGTTCGCCGTGGGCACGGACTCGCGAGCAGCCGCCGAATAGCTGCCTGCTGGAGCAATCGTGGCAAAACCGCAGCGGCGAATATGATGCAATGATTCAGCTGGGCATATCGGAGCTCGGCCACAGTGGTGACGTCGCGGAAGTATTGAGGTCCCCTTCAAGTTGGTTTCTATGATATCAATGTCGCAAGGTGCGGCGTATAGCGCTAGATTGCGCACGGGAACTTCAAAATTCATTTAAATTACCTTCCAAGCTGTATTCGCTGCTTAGATTTGGTGAATGATATACGCATGTTCATGAGATTTGATCCCGCAGGCCATCCCAGCCACGAAATTTGCTTGCTTTCATATTGCGTAGGTTCCGATCGTCTTCAACTGACAAAGGCATTGTATTTTATTACGATAGCAATTATAGAAACACCATAAGCGAAAATTTTTGTCGTCGTCGCCGTGATGTTCCACATAAAGTCTAAGTGCAATAACATCCTACCGTGCCCCGCGAACGAACGATGCGATGTGATAACGAAGGAAAGCGTGCAAGAGCGTGCCGTCTTCGGCGCTGGGAAGGACTAGTGCATAGAGAAGGGTGGCGCGCGAGAGAGTGGGAAAGAAATCATCAGAGATGCGTGCGCCATAGTGAAAGGCAACCAGGGGGCTGGGGCAATTCATATTCAAGCTGGTATACGCTCAGCTTTGACATCATTTCGTTGATACGGACGTAAGTTGTGTCCGAATCAAGATATTAGCAGTGCGCCATAAAAAAACACGAAAAAAAGGATGGGCGTAGCTTGCACTAGTGGCACAAGGCTAAAGACACAGCGGAGATGATCGGCACCTAGCTGGTCCTGGTATTTCGAGGTTTTGCCAAGTTTTTGCCAAGTTGTGCTAGGCATTGCTAAGTTTTGCTAAGTGTTGCCAAGTGTTGCGAGGCGATGCCCAGACTCGCCAAGTCTCAATCCACTCTATCACTCTTAAACCAGCCTTCAGTCTCGGTAGGTGCCCCCGCATAGGAGACGAGTGCAGCGTTACCGGGTGGTAGCCAGTAGTGTTCAGCTTCGGGCCACGACCAGCTAGGTGCCAATCAGCTCCGCTGATCCTCCGCAGAGCCTTGCGACACTAGTCTAAGGTATACGCGGAGCTTTCTTGAGCCAAGTAGCCGGCCTTGCCACGCAAGGGCAAGATAGAGAGATAGTGCAGCGAGTGCGAAGTTATGCACAGATTCGCCAGGGGTTGCTAGGCAACACGAGGTGACGTCATCGCTCCGCGAGGATTTTTGTCCACGACGGACGGACTAACGCTCGACTGAAACAGCCCCGCTGTTAAAAGTACATGGACCCTCCAGCCGGCGCAGCTGCCGCGTAAACTTCATAAAGGAGGTATACGTATATGTCAAACCTTCTTCAAGTCACGAGATAAGGCAGGAAAGGGAGGGCTAGAAGATAATTTCGAAGTAAATAAGTTTGTACTGGGGCCTACAGTTATAGCGCGCCTTCACCAACTCAGAGAAACAGGTCATCGTCCGGGTCACCCTCCTGACTTACAAGGGCGGACACATGGACCGTTCCACTGATCCCTACTAGACTTCACGCTCGGAACCAACTTGTTTGTTTGCGCGTGACACGCATCTTGTGATATTGTGTAAATATCTTATCTTCTGTCATAGGCATGAAGGTGGAAAGCCGATTGCATGCAGTTCCGTGAAAAGTACTGGTGGACGTAAAACACTTTTTTACTGCTTTCCTTTTCAGGGAAACGTTATTCTTGAAATCAACTTCCATCGCTGCGTGGGCAAAAGATGTGGTGAGTTTATTATTACAAGCAAAATAAAGTGATCGAAAAATAAATGTATTGACAATTTTGTCACATCCGTTACTTAGATGCTAACCTCGTTAGCTGATCTTAATTCCTGCGCTTAGGAAATACGATCTGCTCCAAACAGCACTACAAAACCAAAACCAGATTCCATCATGTGATAGTTTTGATTGATTGATTGATTGATTGATTGATTGATTGATTGATTGATTGATTGATTGATTGATTGATTGATTGATTGATTGATTGATTGATTGATTGATTGATTGATTGATTGATTGATTGATTGATTGATTGATATTCACTTTTTGGCTATTTAGCTTTTGCTCACAACTAGACATATTTTTACAGGGTGGAAGCTCCAATGCGAACAGACAACGGACGAGAACACGAAGTTCGTAAGTGATGTCCATGTGGCATGCTTTCTTTCGCGTCTGTCGTAGGCGTGAGCACGGGGGGTGGGGGCACGAAGTCTACCCCATACGTTTACTGAGATATGGCCAAGCAGGTTTTTTACGATAATGGCGGCGGAAGGCCCCTGATGTTGCATTCCAAGAACTGTTAATAATTCCCATCTTCAGGAAATCCAGAGTGGCCATTGTGACAAGCACGTCATCGTTTTATTTTCATTTTTTTCTTCCAGTTTTTCCATTGTAAAGCATGTTTTCCTTCAGTCAACCGGGGGGGGGGGGGGTTGCGATGAAATCCCCCCCCCCCCCCAAAGGGGAACTCTGCGCATGCCTATGGTCTCTGTGACTTTCTGCCTATTGGCACTTTCTGTTTTAGCGCTACCAGTCTCGCTTGCTTGATAAATTTGAGCAATATACGTGTAGTGAGACCGTCGCTCTATGCTTTAGTGGAAGACGGCCGACCAATAAGAACTATAGCTACCATAAAAGCGCACCAACGGAAAATAAAAATAAAGCGCCAAGAATAATGTGACTTCGACTGTCAGCGACAGCTCTTAATTTGCACACTTGAATTTGGACACATTCAACTCTCCATTTCGTTATATTGCCACGCCCACTTCTTGTCTTGTTTTGATGTATTCGGGTTTGACCGGCAGGGATGGTTATCAACGCTCGACGCTGTCCGCGAAGTAGTGTTCTAGAGCGTCGCGATTGTAGTAGTTCGGTTTGTTAAGATTGCGCCCCGCACGTGAATGTTCCAGCTTTGTCTAGAGATAACACCGCCACCAGCGATATTGCTGGAAAGTTCGATAGCGCTTGTATAAAAGCCGACGCGCTTGATCGCTTGTCAGTTGATCGACGGCCGTCCAAGAGTCCGTGGGCGTCTCCCGTAGTGTAGTGAGGAAGAAGGATGGGAACCCTACGTTTCTGCGTCGATTATCGTCGCCTGAACAAAATCACGAAGAAGGACGTGTACCCTCTTCCACGATAGACGACGCCCTGGATCGGACTCCACAACGCGAAGTACTTTTCGTCGATGGACCTCAAGACCGGCTACTGGCAAATCGAAGTCGACGAGAGAGACCGAGAAAGACGGCCTTTATAACACCAGACGGCCTCTTCGAGTTCAAGGTCATGCCCTTCGGTCTTTGTTCGGCACCTGCGACATTCCAACGTGTTATGGACACAGTGCTGGGCTGGCTTTGAAGTGGCAGGGACGGGCCTCGTGTACTTGGACGACGTCGTTGTGTTGCCCTCAAGCTTCGACGAACACCTCCGGCGCCTTGAGCTGTACTTGAAACAATCAAGACCTCCGGCCTCACTTTGAAGCCTGAAAAGTGCCGCTTCGCGTACGAGGAGCTCTTGTTTTTGGGTCACGTTATCAGCAGGGATGGTGTTCGTCCAGACCCGCGGAAAACAGCTGCCATCGCTGCCTTCCCGCCACCCAGCGACACCAAATCCGTGCGCCGTTTTCTCGGCTTGTGCGCCTACTACAGGCGCTTCGTCAAGGAATTTTCACGCATCGCCGAGCCGCTAACTCACCTCACGAAGACCGACGTGCCATTCAAGTGGGAAACGGCGCAAATCGAAGCATTTGAAGAACTGAAACGACGCCTTCAGATGCCTCCGATACTAGCGCATTTCGATGAATACGCCGATACGGAAATCCACACCGACGCAAGCAGCGTAGGACTCGGCGCAGTCTTTGTGCAGAAGACTGCCGGGCAGGAAAGGGTCATCAGTTATGCTAGCCGGTCGCTATCAAAGGCAGAAACGAAACTATTCCACAACGGAAAAGGAGTGCCTAGCGATCATCTGGGCTACATCCAAGTTTCGCCCCTACCTCTACGGCAGGCCCTTCAAAGTTGTGAGCGACCACCATGCATTGTGTTGGCTAGCCAACTTGAAGGACCCTTCAGGTCGGCTCGCACGGTGGAGCCTACGACTTTAAAGAATTCGACATTACCGTCGTTTACAAATCCGGAAGAAACACTCCGACGCCGACTGCTTGTCTCGTGCCCCCGTCGACCCACCACCGACCAACGACCACGATGATGACAGCTTCTTGGGAGCCATAAGTACCGACGATTTAGCCGAACAACAGAGAGCCGACCCGGAGCTGAAGAGTCTAGTTGAATACCTGGAGGGCAGAACCATCGTTGTCCCAAAAGTATTCAGGCGAGGGTTGGCATCATTTTTCCTTGAAAAACAACGTCCTCGTAAAGAAGAACTTCTCTCCTGCCCGAGCCAGCTACCTTGTCGTTATACCTTCAGGACTGCGACCAGAAATTCTGCATGCCCTGCACGACGACCCGACGGTCTGGACACCTCGGACTTTCCCGCACGCTCGCACGAGTACAGGAAAAGTACTACTGGCCGCGCCTTGCCGCCGACGTCACTCGCTACGTAAGGACGTGCGAGACTGTCAGCGACGAAAGACACCGCCCACAAGACCAGCAGGCTTCCTTCAGCCGATCGAGCCTCCTCGGCGACCATTCCAGCAGATCGGGATGGACCTCCTGGGGCCGTTCCCAACGTCGACTTGTGGAAATAAATGGATCGTCGTGGCCACCGACTACCTCACCCGCTACGCCGAAACAAAAGCCCTGCCCAAGGCAGTGCCGCTGAGGTAGCCAAGTTCTCTTCGTTGAGAGCATCGTCCTTCGACACGGCGCCCCAGAGGTTCTCATCACCGACAGAGGTACGGCGTTTACGGCTGACCTAACTCAGGCGATCTTGGGATACAGTCACACAGGCCCACCGCCGCACCACCGCGTAACACCCACAGACCAACGGCCTCACCGAGCGTCTAAATAAGACCATCGCCGACATGCTGGCGATGTACGTCGACGTCGAACACAAGACGTGGGACGCCATCCTTCCGTACGTGACCTTCGCGTACAACACGGCCGTACAGGAAACGACGCAGATGACGCCATACAAGTTGGTCTACGGACGGAGCCCGGCAACGACGCTTGACGCCATGCTACCAAACGTGACCGACGAGGAAAACATCGACGTGACCACCTACCTACAGCGCGCCGAAGAAGCACGACAGCTCGCCCGCCTACGGATAAAGAACCAGCAGACGACTGACAGCCGCCGCTACACCTTCGACGACGCCACATGGAATACCAACCCGGTGACCGTGTATGGGTATGGACGCCAATACGCCTACGAGGACTTAGTGAGAAGCTTCGACGATACTTCGGACCGTACAGGGTACTTCGACGCCTCGGCGCACTCGACTATGAGGTTGTCCCTGACGGCATTACGAACTCTCAGCGGCGCCGTGCGCGACCTGAAGTCGTCCATGTCGTGCGCCTTAAGCCGTTTTTTGCGCGTTAGCGAGCCTGGGGACTCTATTTTTTTTTCCTTTGTTTTTTATTTGTGTATGCACTTGTTTTGTTTTTTTTTCTCTTCTATGTTCTTTCACAAGCATCGGGACGATGCTTTTTTTTTTCAGAGGGGGGCAATGCCACGCCCACTTCTTGTCTTGTTTTGATGTATTCGGGTTTGACCGGCAGGGACGGTTATCAACGCTCGACGCTGTCCGCGAAGTAGTGTTCTAGAAGCGTCGCGATTGTAGTAGGTCGGTTTGTTAAGATTGCGCGCCGCACGCGAATGTTCCAGCTTTGTCTAGAGATAACACCGCCACCAGCGATATTGCTGGAAAGTTCGATAGCGCTTGTATAAAAGCCGACGCGCTTGATCGCTTGTCAGTTGATCGACGGTCGACGCTCTGTTCGACGCTATCAGTGTATTGCTGTAGTTTGACTTTCATTATCCCGGCCACAAGTTCGGCCAAATAAACAGTTTCATCTCGGACGTGCTGACTGCTGTCTTCGTCGACGTCACGACCACGTGACAATATTCAGTTCAGCGGCCGTCTACCAGTATTCGAAATAAGGCGTATATGATTAAAATTAATCGATCACGTTTTTAAAAAAAAGTCATTGGGAAAACGGGACATATAGGTGGACTTATCGTGGTGATGTGCTTTTGTATTATATACATGCACAGAAAATCAGTGTTACCGAATTCATCCACGAGGGAACTGGGTCGAAGAGGCGTGTGTTAGCGGATACGAAGGGCCACAAATATCAACACAAACGCTCACGGTTACTCTGCACATTACACCTCGATGCACTGATCACCTGAGGAAACCAGACATTGTCGTTAACTTACCAGAGACAACTGACATGGTAATGTTCCAGAATTGTAATATCTCACTAGGGTAAACAGTTGAAGAATTCGTGAGCACGAGGTGTCGCTGGAGCCGACGTTTCGACAAGCAGACTTGTCTTCTTCAAGGCTGCAACTGCCTACCTTGGCGCATGCACGCGCTGAGGTCGGCAGTTGCAGCCTTAAAGAAGGCAAGTTCGCTTGTCGAAACGTCAGCTGCAGCGACACCCCATGTTCACGAATTCATCTCTTGAAGCTTCAATCTTCCCCTGAACTTCTGCCTTTTTAAACATTGTGTGACAATAAACGTGAAAACTTCACTCTGCTGTATACGGTACAGGATGATATGAATGTTATCGCAAGCCGCTATGGCTATCATGAACCCACTAGCTCGGATGAAAGCGTTGCTTACACACCTGGGATATCTAATCACGCTAGCTCGGCATGTGGATACAGCCAGTAAAGTTAGCCAGTCACAAATGAACGCTTACTAAGCCCTCTTTTGAGTATTACATTGTTGGGCTAGTTAGTTTGTAATGTCTTGCAAAAAGGGGATTGCAGAGATGGGGCGGAAATAAAAAGCGCATTTCCTGCCTCGTGTCTTCCTTTCCGTAACACTTCCTTTGAGAGAAGCCTCACTTATGAATCCTGAACGATGGCTTTGTTATGGTTTGCAATGTAACTCGGAGTGCAACGCGTATGTAACACTTGCGAAGGATCGTGCACGATCATTCCTACAGCTTTGATAACTGAACCTCGTCTTTTCATCCTTTTGTTTCTAAAGCGTTCCCGCCAAAGTGGTCATATACTTCCAGAGCCTGACGGCGCAGAATGTTCGACAAGTGGCTCAATACAGCGTAAGTGCATCGCGCATTTCTTTTGCACGACCACACTGGAAACAGTGCAGGTGCACCGTGAAAAAAGAAATTTCAAGAAAACCACATCGGTCTTACAGTAAGCCGCTCAGCGGCAAATTTGCCTATTATATCAGTTCATCTTGTGCTCAGGTTATACACGTTAATGAAGTATCAAATTAAAACTACACAAGTCGCAGGATATGGCTTGCTGTCAAAGCAAGCAGCTGACCTAAGTTATTGTAGGCGACCCTGCGAGATTTTCACGGCATTTTTTCTGCGTCATTTTTCCGCATCGTTGGGGAAATTGCTAACATCAACGAATTCTAATTAGTAGTTGTGTATATTTTGTTCGGTGGGCGAAATACAGAAAGTTTAAAAAGTTCTGTGGTTTTTCGCGCCAAAACTAAGACATTAATTATCATGAATCCCTCCGTGGTGGAGGACTTATGGTTAATTTTAACCACTTAGCGCACTTTAAATCAGAGTACAAGGGAGCCTTCATATTTCACTCCCAATCGAAGTGCATACGACAGTAGCAAGCAAAACCCGCAAGCTGCTATTCCACTCTGCCAATCGCTATGATCGTCTTAATTGTCATATCTGCAATCAAGCTCCAATTGACCCTTCATTTCTTGATACACAAGCTCTCAACCCGGGTACGGTGGGGGGAGGCGGCAATCAATAACTATTTATGATCTTTATGTTTGATGAGTCAATTGGTGTGTTCATATGGGAGGCAGTAGCCAAGTCAAAATCTTGTGGCGAGAAAGTCCATTACTGGCTGCGGTCACCGGTATGAGGGCGCACCCCAGGCCCATCTATGTAATTCCATCAACAAGCGTAGTCAAGTTGACTTGCAAGTGTTGTAAGTCACTTTGTTATTGTTATATATGGAGCTAACACGATGGTGCTTGTCCCTGCAGCCCTCGAACCTGGTGAGCAACATGGGCGGCATACTGGGGATGTACGTGAGTTTTTCGTTCCTGGTGATCTTCGAGATATTCGAGGTGATCGCCCGCTCGGTGCTGTCGGCGCTGCGGGTCTGGCGATCGCGCAACCGGCAGCAGGCGCCCGCCAGTGGAAGCGCATGGTGGAAGGTCGAGAGGCCCGCAGCCGCCGCCATCACAGTGCCAGAGACGTTCTACGCCAGTCGCGGCGTGCCCCTTTTCCAGAGGCCCTCGGTGTCACTGTACCAGGGCAGTGGCAAGCGGTGGCGATAACAAGAAGCGCTCGCAGCATCGACCTATATATATATATATATATATATATATATATATATATATATATATATATATATATATATATATATATATATATATCCCATCTGGAATTCATCGCATCGAGACAGCGGAGGATGGCAGAAGAAAAAGAGAGAGAACGAAAGAAAGAGGACCAACCATGGACTATTTGTACCAATTTGGTGTCCTGTACACCTAGTGGTACCGGTCCCAAATGTCACATTGCACGACTTGTACTGTCGAACCAATTTTCTTCAATGTGTTTTCTTTTCCTGCCTCAGCAGCTGAATTTTTAAATGCTCATTCCCGTTCCTCCTCATTGTTACAAAGGTGTTTCTATTACGTCTTTAGAGCTAAATACCTTATAAACATCGGAGCTATTCTAGGGCTGGGCCTGACGACAGATGAGTGTCCGCGTCGCACGTTGCCAAACACACCCGCTTGCCAGATACACCCATGGCGGAACTGTCTCGGTTTCGGACGAAGCGGTAGCCGCACAGTGAAACGGGTAAACGCGACTCGAACGTGAATGGGGCCTATAGTCACTGCAGCAGGGGCGGATGTGGCAGGGGCTGCCACACGTCCTTTCCTGAGCATCCCTACTCTACAGATAACGTAATCACAGACACCCGCACAAAATCGCAAAACGTCACAGAAAATCACAAAGGAAACAAAGGAGAGCCAAAGCTCCGCTGTTTCTGCAGATTTCACACTGAGTGGAACTGGGATTAGTTATTTTAGGGGCGAAGCTCCTTATAGACCGTTGCATCGGGCGAGGAGGACCGGACTGGCAACCAGCGCTTTCCTCCTTTCTGGCTCGTGCGCGACGGCGCGGAGTGTGCGGGCTGGTGCTTGGATGAGTGCCGTTTTCGAACAATTTTTGCGTGTTTTAGGTCGACCTGCGGATTTTGTTCACTTTCATTGCGATGTCAGCCAGCGAAAGGTCAACGGGAAACCACTGTGCCGTTTTTTGGTTGTTCTAACAACTATAAAAAGTAAACTGCTGCCAGAATAAGTATGCGACGTGCATCACCAAGCGCGGTGTGTTTGCGGTTGTGTGCACTCTTCAAGGTAAATCGTTTGTGTTACGTTACAGGTTATAAATTGGCAAGTGCCGCAATATATCCGGAATGCCCAGTGTTCCACACAGTCAAATGTCAATTGGATATGGCCAGATTTGCGAACAAACATGAGCGGTCAAGTACGGCCCTGTCTGGTAAAGTGCAGAACATCCAAGAACCACTCGAGTACCCACCTGAGTTGTTTTCACTTCGTTGTATTATCATATTTTTAATATGATGTGTTTGGTCTAACAATTAGCTTCGTAGCTCGGCTCAAGACGGTGATCGCTGCAGCTGATGTATACCGGTATTAGCACGGACGAGAAATCCCTAACTTCGCAGCGGGGTAACCGGCATCATACATTTCATTTGTGCTCCGTATCAGCCTTGTAAAACCCGAACATTCACTGAACACTACATGAAAAGGATGTGGCGAAATCTCTGTCGTGAGGTTACAACTTCCGTAAGACAGCGGGGTGTATCGCATACAATGAGCCATATGAAAGCCGAACAGCAAAAAAAAAAAAAGAAGAGTTCTGCCACTTCGTGTAGAACAACTACCTCAGGAAGGCAAATTTTTACGTGGTCAAGAACAGTGTCCGACTAGTCGCGCAATGATTACGCAACATAGTTAATTCTCTTCTACGCGCGATACAAAACCACGTTGTTACGCTTGTCTAGTGTTTCTTCAACTGCCAGTTTTGCTGCTTAGCTTTGTGAACGACAGCAAGAATTTTGCAAAAACAGTACATCTAGTAGATGAAGTTACAAAAAAAAAAACGCGAATCACCTCCATGCTGATCAAAGGCTCGAGCCCGGGAGCACTTCGTGCCTCACGGCAGAAGAAACCTCTAACCATCTTCATCTTATCGCCGCCGAAATCCACTCAAGTATCACGACTCTTAAAAGAAAGAGAGCGTGCCGGCATGCCAGCAGCGCGCCGGCATGTCAACATCAGCATCGTTTTTATATGTACCAGAACATCCCTGTAAACAGGTAGCTCCGTCACACCGGTGGGCAATAAACGAGCGAGTAATAAGCGGTTACCTTAAAGTTGAGGAACAGATAGGTAACTGTTCGCGAGCAACAAACAGATGTCGCCCGCGCCACGACATCGAGACTGCGTGCTCACGCACAACCGCATGTACGAGCGGTAGTCAGTACGACAGCATAAACACACCGTGAATGGAAAAGCAAACTAAAAGATTACAGTCCAAGAAAAAAAAATCATTGTATCTGCTCAAAGTGGCGGCACTTGCTTGCCCTGCTTGAACAGGTCGAAATATTTACGTGGTTTTCCAACAGACAGTGCGGAAAATATATGATATCGACCACTTGCGACACGTTCGCGTCGTCGTATATTAACATCATTGACCCTGAACGGATCAAACCGTTTCAGGATGTCTCACAGATTCATTTCCTATGTAGACCTACCACTTGATACGAAATCCAGTGCGCCAGAACGAAATAAACCGGCTGCAACTGCAGCCGCACGTATATCTTCCATACAAACGCGGAGCTTCGCACACGCCAGTGGGTTGCCAGACCAAGGACAGCGCCGCCCGCTAGACAATATGGCGGCGCCCACGAAAAAAAGGTCTATAGCATCACCTGGTGTGTCGTCGCTCCGTCCGGCGTTCCCCCGCCGTCGCGTCTCCCATATCATTCAATAGATGGCGCTGTCCCATAGAGATGCATGCAAACTGCAGTTGGGTGACGATATACTAGATGTCGCTGTCCCATAGAGATGTTTGCAATATGGCGGTTGGGTGAATGCACGCTAGATGGCGTTATAGGTGCCGCTGCTCTCAGATTGGCTGCTGCGCCCGTTTCTCTCATTCTCCTTGATCGTCGCGTACGTGGAGTGCGCTTGCCGGATCGTGCTGCTGGCAAACCATGGACGACGAGGAGCGCCGGGTGCGGAAGGCTGCTGCGTCTTGTGCTCGTCGGCAGGATCCCGAGGTGCGAGCTCGAGAGGCTGCCACCTGGCGCCGCGCGCGCTTGGCGGCGGCATCGCGGGCGCGCACCGCCTCGAGATCGCCCTGGCGCCGCGCTCGCTTGGCGGCAGCCTCCGATCCCGAGAGGCTCGCTTGCTTGGCGCTCGCTTGGCGGCAGCCAGGCGGATCCCGAGACGCTGCGCGCCAAGGACGCCGCTGCGAAACGGGCTCAACGAGAAGCGGATCCCGAGACCATGATTGCTTCAGGAGCTTCGCCCAAGCTCTTCATCATTCACCCGTGGATACGCTGTAATTTTTTAATTAATAACATCAGAGAGCGCACGAGAAACTGCAGACGAACAAAGACATGAAAAAGTCAGTTTCACCGCAAAGGCGAAGCAATGAATGCGTAGCAACAAATTGTAGTGTTACACGAAGTGAGGCTGGCAGCTAACTCTTTTGTATCCAATCTCGCGTAACTACAAAACGATGGTGTAAGAGAATACGGCCGCTCGAGGGAGAGATGCTCCGCATAGTCACTTCGCGTTGAGAGGCAGCACGTAGAAGGGTATACGAGCCGCCCGCTGTAATGGCTTGCGAGATAGCGCGCGCGCCAGCGATCGTGACCGCACCTTAGACTCAAAGTACAAAGTGGTCCTCGCGCGACAACCCCCCCCCGCCCCACCTCGTGTCTTTCATGGTCGTTAAAGACGTGCGGGGCGTTTCCTGTATGCTTCGACGGCAGACCTCCCGAGCGGGGTGATGTTATCGCATGCACCCTCTCAGCGACGGAAATCAGCCGGCTCGTTTGATCTCTGCTTCGGCCGCGTTCGTCGCCCCCGCTCGCGCGCTTTTACCAGCGGTAGAACATACAATGCGCGGGGGATCTTATCCATTTGGACTTCATACCGGAAGGACATGACGGCGACGGCAACGGCGACGGCAAAACCCTTCTAGACTGTCCATATAATTGCTATCGCATAAAAAAAAGCAACGCTACTTTCACCTAAGCTTTTATTGCGAGGCCTACACGTTTGAACGTATGCGGTAGCTTCTGAAAGGGAAAATATAAAGAAGAAGACCGCTGATTGTCCGAGATTAACGTGAGTCAAGATCCTACGTATGCACGTATGGCGTAGACATGATCTCCATGGCCATTATAAGTCGGGTATTCCTTTATTATGTTTACTTTTCATCAGACTCAACACCACTACCACCACCACATATATAAAAGTTTACACCTTGTAAAAAACCTTATTAACAGCGGAGCTATTTATCCAGCCGTCGGCCGTAATCCGCGAACAGGAAACTATCACCATCATGAGCCGGCACACGCTATCTTCGTCATCTTCCTCCCATTCTTCATCTTCTGCTTGATTCCAGAACACGTGCGCCGATATGACGGGCCTGGGGAATACCTGGTGGTGGTGGGAGAGAGAACGCGTACATAGAGAAAGAGATAGAAAAAGAGAGAAATATATTGGCGACAAAAAATTCTTGACGAGACGGGATTCGAACCCGCGTACACGCGACCCGAAGGCGAGCATCGTGACCACGAGGCTATCCAGGCCGCTAGCAGTGCATACCTAGCCTTGTATAGTCTATTTACCAAGGGGGGGGGGGGCAAATGAGGGTGAGGAGAAGAGATGTGAGGGTGAGGAGGAGGAAAGCAGGAGGGGATAGAGTAAAGCATAGAAAGAAAGAGAGAGAAACAAACTGAAAGAAAGGGATGAAAAACAGAAGAGGAGAGACTCAAAGAAAAATATATCGCCAGAAAGAGAAAGGAAGAGGAAGCGTGAAATAAAGAGAGAGAAATGGAAGAAAGAGAAAGAAAGATAGAAGGAGCGACAAGTAGAAAGAATATATAAAAAATAGAAATAAAAAGAGACAAAAAGACAGAAAATACAGAGATGAGAGAAAAGGAGAAAGAATAAATAAAGAAAGAAAAAAAATAAAGAGACTAAGAAGGGACGCCCAGCTCCGCACTTCCTTCAGGCTTGGCACGACTAGTGCGAAGCTGATTTCTTTTGTTGCGGCCGCAGCCACTCGTTCCTCAGATCGCTGAGTTCTCGTACTCCACATCTTGCGTAACGCGCGGTTTTCTCTAC